>NW_004524660.1:8716277-8718172 GCF_000260255.1 Octodon degus | reverse complement strand
TGTAGACCCTGTAGACCCTGTGGACCCTGTGGACCCTGTGCACCCTGTAGACCCTGTGGACCCTGTGGACCCTGTAGACCCTGTAGATGCTGTACTAAATACAGAAAAATAAAAAATGCATGAGTGTTTTGCCTGGAGCTTCAGCTCATGCATGCGTCCTTATTCATATTCAAGTTTTAATTTTATGCAGTGCCCCTGACGCAGTATGCATCTCTGGATGCTGCATTACCGTTGTGCAGAGTAGAGCAGCCCATCTTGCTCTGCAAGGTGAACGCTCGCTTTCTCTCGGAGCCATCTCTTCTCTCTTCTGCAGCAGTTGCTTCCTCTCCTCCCTCAGATCAAAGATATAAAGCAGGGGACAGGACTTGTTTACTGCCCAGTGGTTTAATTCATAGTGCTTGACACCAGGAAAAATGTTTCTTATTTTATATGCTGGGAAGCTGAGATCCTTAAACTCCAAATTTCTAGCAATTTAGTCCAAATTTTTTCACTAAGAACATAGTTTCTGATTAATAATCATGATTCTTTCATCAAGTCTGAAAATTGAATAATAATCAGCATTTATTTAAGACTCCACCTCTGCTTGCTGGTGCTGCTTTAAAAATGTAACCCAAATTCGGGGACTTATATGCAGGAATTGGCTGTCTCCTGGTGTGAGAGGATGGAAGTTCCGAGCGGAGCTGGTCGCAGGGCTGCCCACAGCCCAGCACAGGTGAGCTCTCATTTCTGCCTCTCCTTTCAGCCCACAGCTCTGTCTTTTGTCAATATCGCAGCCCTACCTTCTTCCTGCATGTGCTCACCACTATATCCAAATTCTTACTATTTAGAAGGGTTTCACTCATGAGGAGACAGGATCTGCTCTTACGCCTCATTTAAGTGTGAAGCCCCTGTGAAATTCTGACTTCCAATAAAGCCACATGTGGAATTTAACCTATGGCATATCTGTCATATGATTGAATAGTAGACAATAAGGGACACCCAGTTGATGCTGGTTGGGTAGACCAGACTGCCATTCATTAAGGAGAGCATTTGACCTAAACAGCTGTGCAACTCAGGAGCAAAACCGTGCAGAGTTCATGCTCATATCACAGGTGTTCAAAGAACAGCGCTGGGGAGATAGCTCAGCCACTGCAGCGCCTGCCTGGAGGCCCGAGGTCCCGCGCTTGATCCCGGGTACACACAAAACGAAATGCAGGCTAGAGTGACACAAACGTATCAGAGACTAATGAAAGCAGACTATACCTGACCTTGATAAATTATAGTGTGAATAAACATGAAAAGCAGAAATAAGAGTAGAAGGAGCTGAAGGTGTAAGTTAGGAGTGACACCGTACGGAGCCATGAGCGCAAGCGCCACGAATATTCCTGCCGGGGTGGGCGGTTCACGTGGCTCTGGCAGAGGAAACACACTGAAGAAAAACAGAAGCTTTAATGCACGAAAAATGAAGGCTGGGCGGCGTGGCAGCAGTTCTGGGGTGTGAACCGTGTTGCAGAGACAGCCCTTGCTCACGATATGAGGAAGAAGATTTGAGCAGAAAGCCGACAGAGGCTGCGCTGGAACGCAGAGCCGTCTCCGTCTTTCGCCCCTTGCCGCACTCGCACACGCATCCGTGGGACGTCAGGTCTGCCACTGGCGCAGGCCCTCGCCGCCGCCGGCCGCACAGCGTCTCCTCCCCGCCCAGGCCTCTTGCTGTCGCGCCTGCTGGAGGCCGGAGGCCCGCGGGGAGCCGCAAGCAGGCCGCCGCGGGGTGCCCGCATCGCCCAGGGCCCCGAAGCTCACGCGTTCACCCACGGACTCGTCAGCAAGAAGAAGTGCTTAGTGTTTACACTAACCACCTTTAAGTCTGTCCGTAGTACTTCTGCAGGGGAAGACAGCACAAACTGTGACTTGGGAGC
>NW_004524660.1:8710642-8715923 GCF_000260255.1 Octodon degus | reverse complement strand
CCTGCGGGAGCCGCAAGGAAGGCGCTCCGGCTGGAGTGCTGGCAACCGGGCTGGACCGGGCTGCGGTGCGGGGAAATGCTCTGGAAGGGACCTTGCCCGCACTGTAGGAGGAAACCGAGAGGAGCAGAATCATCACGCAATTCCTGTTCGACTAACAAGTGCTACCGCGGAGATTTTGCTCTTTAAAAATATTCTTAGGGATAATCTTATGGCACAAGCCAGTATATTGCTTAACTCATATTTTACTCAATGTGTCGAAAAATATCTAGTTGTTTGCGGTTCTGCAATTATTATTTTTTAAGGTAAAATAAAATCTACACAGCTTGTGGCCTGGGTAGATGGTGATGAGAGGAACTCACATCTGGTTACAGTGAGAACTAACGCGAGACTGCTTGGGTCTTCTCGGGAGGTGTCCAGATCACTCAGCTCCATGACGTATCAGGGATGAAGATAAAGACAGATCAAATGGTTTTCTGTCCCAATTCTTGTCTTTCTGCCAAATTCTGTTTCTTTACACTTGTCCTGCAAAGTAACTTAAATTCTTCTTAAATTTGGTTTAAAAGATGTTATCCATGGAGTAGAGGTTTTAATAAAACAGGTGTACAAAACACATCCATATACATGAAAAACTGAAAATATGAATAACTATCTCAATGATAAATTTTAATTTTTATTAGGCTCAATAAAGGTCTGTTATTTGAATAGTTTCATAATCATGAGTGTGTTTGTTAGGAATAGGAAAATGTCAGTGTTAAGTCACTGGTGAGTATCACTCATTGCTACCCCGGCAATTTTGGGTTGTCAGCAGCTAGGAGGACAAACGTATTGAATGCAACTTTTCTTTTTATGTATTTGGCACTAGGTCTCCCTATGCAGCTGCTCATACGGATCCTCCTGCTTCTAGCCTCCCCGGTGCTGGGATTACAGGCCTGCACAGGGTCTCAGTGGCCAGCTCAGCCTGCCCGGGGGCAGGGCCTGCGTGGCCTGTGGTGTCTGAGATAGAACCCCCACCCCTGTGTTTGCTTCAGCAGGCTCTTAGTCCACTGAGCTATCTCTCTGGCCCTCGATGAAACTGCTTTCATGAGATATCCTTAGAAAATAATACTTTGCTGATTAAGTGCTCTTTTCAGACTAAACAAAAAATTAATAACAGAGGTTTAATCTTAGGTATAAATTTATGAGTAAAAATGTATGGATAAAGTGTGTTTTTTCACTCCCTTTAATGTTTGGATTCTTAAGATTCACCAAAGATTTGCATATCTACTCCCCTTTTGTTAAGCAGACATGTTACTACGAGACCTGCGGAGACTGCAGAGACCCTAACGCTTCCGACCATGGTCATGTGATGCTGGCCCGGACTTGCAGCACCGTGCGGGATCTGCCTGAGTAGCCTTCTGTTCCGTCAGAGAATTCGTTGAGACTCCCAGGGCGAGCCTTCCAGATGCTGTGTGTGAATGAAGTTAACTAGAGTTAAAGATCTTCTGTTTTTAACATTTTCCACTTATCTGATGATACATCTCTTCTTTTTTGTCACAACTGAGGGATTTACATGGAAAGAACTGATTTCCATGATAAGACAAGGGCATTTGTGCAGCTTTTTCACAAAGACAAGAGATAATTAAGTCACAGAATACGCACAAAAATGCTGAGGCAGTGTTTATTTTCAGGATATGCAAAATCACCTAGGAAACATGATGTTTGCTAGACTTTCAGATTTTTTTTTCCCCCTTGGAAACAGTAATGTCAAATGTCATTGAAATTCCTAACCCTGGTTTTATCAGCTTCATCATTTAATCCACATATGTACCATACAGTAAAAGTTAATTTTTTTCCCTTATGCTGGCTAACTACTCAATCGGGCATACATTCACGCTCTGTGAGAACTGCTCAAACAGTTTCATGTGCCCTCCAACATCCGGGTGCTGCGCTACAGGCAGCAGAGCCAAGTGAGCCACCTGGGGCAGAGATCATTTTTGTGGTCTCCTTGTGCCTTAGTTTGGAGAAATTTTCTCTTTACTATGAGTTTAGTCAAGGATGAGCATGAAAAATTTGAAAGCCTCTAAAGAGTTTATTGAAAACTTGTTTCACTGGCCAATATTTAAGAGTAAATAGTAAACCATTAATACTTTCTAAAATGAAATATAATACTACTCAGTGGAACGTGACACACCATGGTACAATAGAAGAAATCAGTTTTCAGAACATTACTTCAGTTCTGCTGGAAGTTCCTGTGAATTTAACAAAGAAAGAGGGAGACAAAGAGATTATGAAGTGTACATTTTGTAAATGATTAAATGAAAAGTCTGTGGCTGGGGCTATAGCTCAGTGGCACCAGGCCTGTCTGGCAAGCACAGGTCTTGAGTTCAATTCACAGTTCGAAACAACAAAACAAAACAAATCACTAAACTAAAAAGTTTAAGTCTGAGTGGTAAGAAGCCTTGAGGGATTTTATGCATGGGTATACACTGTCTGCATCCACAATCTTATAGAAGAGTCCTTTTCTCAGGATGAGATTTGGATTTAGCTTTAAAGGAAGTAAAAGTTCTTATAACTGTAGGGTAAAAACTGGTCACTACACAGAACTGGGAAGTAACATTGAAGATGCAGGAGAAGGAAAGGTCAGGAAAGCTGCTGAGAGGGAACCAACAGCAGTGTGTGACCGGATCGGACTGACTGGGAAGAGCGGCGAGTTGCTGATGAGCAGGTCAACTGTCTGACTCAGCTGAGGTTACAGGCCGGGGCTGGCCAGGGAGGGGGCATTGGGACAAGAGGCACAGGAGGACCAGGGCGTCACAAGATGAATGGGCACCTCCAAGACAGTGCACACTGGATTTGGTCATACCTTATTACCCATGGCATTGAAATTTTCAAAATAGTGGAGGAGATGAAGTTTTTTATACAAGATTAAATATTAAATGGTGAAAAAGCTGAATCAGTGTATAAAATCTAACTATGCTAAACTCAAATTTGAGGATCAGGGAATAGAGTTTTAGTCTGTTCACTAGCTCACTTATCTGTTTAAATACATCTTGAGTAGCATGGTTTTTTATATTTTTCTAACTAAATAATACTTTTCACCTTAATTATGTATAATTATTTCCAGCACTTGCCATCTGTTTAATTATTCCCTGTTTTATGTTTCCACTTGTGAAATTTCCACATCAGTAAACAAAAGTATGTAACACAATTTTAGCAGTTAATTGCTCAGTAAATGTATGAGTTTGGTGCTTGATAATATCTATCCACTTTCCTTAATGTCTTTGGTACAGTGTCTGCAGGGTTTATAGGGGCTACAGGGTCTCCCTACACAGATCTGACTCCTAGTGATGCTCCTGTTTTCAGCCTCCCAGGTGCGGGATTACAGGCGCGCACCACACACTTGGATATATACAAGAAACAGACATCTGATTATAACTCGCGGCTTGGGGCATCCCGGTGGCTCCAGGTTATTTCCATACGTAGTCCCTGCAGGAGGAGGACAGGAGATGTGTGACAGATGTGCCGCCGACTGACACAGCTGCGCCAGTATCCTGCGTTTCACGGACATTTGTCTGCTTTTCCAATTTTAGTAAAGATGCCTTGTTCTATGTGAGTCGAGTACTTTGAAATGTCTTCATTTAATTTTTCTCATCAACTTGGATTACCTCAAGCCGGCGGCATCCAAGACTGCGGTGCCCGCCCGCCTGCACGGCTCCGCGGCGGCTCTTCCCTCGCTCCACCGGCTCTCCCTCGTGCCTGCCGACTAGTGTCTGAGATCCCTGCGCACGCATCTGAAGCACTTAATCCCAAGGATGGGCCTCGGCGCACGCCCGCCCGGGAGCTTCAGCAGACCCTGCGGACTCCGGAATTCGCTCGGGTTGTTGCGCGCGCGGGCTCCTCCAAACGTGTCTTGCTGTTCACGCCCAAAGTGCTCAGAGACCTGAGTGTTTCCATAGGTCACACTCCTTGCAAACGGCTTGTGTGAATACTCAGTCAGAAACTTGAGGATAAAATGTTCCTTTAGATAACTCCTGGTAGAAGGATGCAGTGTAGACAGCTTTGTCTCTTTGTAAAATTCTTTTTTAAAAAGCCTGCACTGATCCTGGTGATAAATCATATGCCTGGTATTGATTTACTTAATAGGTTATGGTCATCTTTTTTGTGGCATCCATTTCCAAGATTAAATGATTTAAAATCCCCTAATTATATTTTTATAGAATATTCACTTCAAAATTCAGGTGAGCGGACTAAAGATCCTGCTTCGGCAGAGTGCGGCAGCCGGGTTCCATCCCGGGCCTGCTGCGCCAGCCTTGCCCCTGCGGTGGGCTGAGACGGTGATTGAGACTGGGCGTGGTGGCGCGCGCCTGTAATCCCAGCTCTTGGGAGGCTGAAAACAGGAGAATCACTGAGTCTCATCTACATAGTGAGAGCCTGTGGACCCTGTCCTAATTACCAAAAAAAAAAACAAAAGCATGAAATCCAGTTGAGACTTTCACCTAACCAAAACTCCAGAATGAAAATCCAACTTAACCCTACTTCTAGGGCATTCATACTTTTAGTCACATAGTTAATATGCCAGGATTTTGGTTATTGTCATCACGTCTCCTCTTTTCCATTAGTTTTCTCAGTTGTGATATAAAAATCTAATTTCCTGCATAAACAACTAGATGATGATGTAGACTAACAACTGAACACTTTTTTCTTTTCTATTTGTATAAATCTTTGTTTTTTTAGGGTGAGCAAGATAACTCAGTGGGGCTAAGTGACTGCTTAGGCAAGTGCAGGGACCAGGGTTCGATCCCCAGCACCACAAGCTGCACTGGCCCCACCCCTGGGCACGCTGAGCCGGCCACAGAGACCAGGCATGGTGGAGCATGCCTGTAATCCCAGTGCTGGGGAGGCTGAAAACAGGAGGATCGCTATGAGTCGAGCTGCACGGTGAGACACTGTAGCAAATATAGAAAAAAGAAATTGTTATTTAAATATAAACTTAATTTTTAAAGATATTTTTCTATTACAATAGTACCAAGAAGAGAATTTTTTTCCATAATTTTATTGAGAAACAAATAGCAATGAGACAGTTTCAAATCAAATCACTAGGACAGTTTCAATAACTAACACACTGTATACATTATTCTTAGTGGTTAATAGCTGTACAAGATGGGGACTTGAGATCCTATTTGCAAATACCATTAGAACAAATCCCTCTGTTCATTAACAGAATGTAACTATATATCTATCCTAATCACTTTGAATACACAGATACAAAATGGACATTCATCTGTATACCCTTTTTTGTTAA
>NW_004524660.1:8702028-8702983 GCF_000260255.1 Octodon degus | reverse complement strand
GCACTCACTGGGTCTGGGCTAGGACTGGGTCTGGGGCTTCCCGGAATGCAGCAGAAATTCCTACTGGGTGGGCGGGGTGGGGGAGGTGCTGTGGAGTGGTGGGGGTCGTCCCAAGGGGGTGGGAGAGGGTCTGGCCCACGTTGCGCCTGGGCTTGGACTGGTCCCCCTGGCGCAGTGTAGCTGGAAGCTCTCCCACACACTCACTGGACCTGGGCTAGGACTGGGTCTGGGGGTTCCCGGAACACGGCCCAAGAAGAGAATTTTTATTTGGTCATTTAAAAACATATTTTACTTGTTCTCAAATAGATAAGACTTGTTTTTATTCATGGTTACCCACATCTGCATGCTGTCCTGGAGCTGACAGATTAGCAAAGTGCCTGCTTATTTGCTTCACTACGATTGAAGTTTGGACATCGTGGTTAGAGTTGAGTAAGAAGTTTCTGTCTTTTCAGGTTAATACTTTTCTGTGCCCATAAAATAATCATTGTCTTCAATGAGTCGAAAAAAAAAAATCCAAAACGAGGAGCGGCAGACAGACTCTGTGCCACACTTTCCGACAGTGGGAGGCTAAGAGGGCTGACTGCTTACTCGGCGCACTGACTCGCTGCCAGATGGGTTTGCTTCCTGCTTTGAGCAGAGGCAAAGCTTTCCCTTGAGTGGAGAATGAATGCCTCCCTCTTTATATATCAGAGTCTGCCAAAAATTGTATCCAAATCTCAGGAAGAGAAAATAGTATGATTTTTTTTCCAGCACATGATGCTGCCCTCATATAGGTCCTAGAGGCTGTCACACATCACAGGAATCTCACTGTATGGCGCCCCTCAGACAAGACACCGAGCACGCACGTGCAGCCCCTCCATGACCATGGTGACCCGAGCAGCAGTCCCCCGCACAAATAAATGTGGGAGCCAGCGGCGAGCACTGTGAGCACCTCTTGTCAGGGCAGAGGCCAAAG
>NW_004524660.1:8697979-8700368 GCF_000260255.1 Octodon degus | reverse complement strand
AAATGCTTGACCTAGCATAATAAACTTATGAGAAAGTACATTATCTTATGAAGAGACACTCAGATTATAGCTTCTATACTTAGTAAAAGTATGTCTAAAATATCAGAAAGCTAATGTTATGTTCCAGCTTTTCTGGTGTTTCTGCAAAGGGTACATGCTTGAAAAATGTGTTCTATTTGTACTCATTCAAAATAGTTGCTTCTCTATTAAAAAAAAAAATCTTTTATCTGTTTGCTACAGGGTCTCCCGACATTTCTCAGGCTCAGAGTGATTTTCCTTCTCAGCCTCCCCAGAGCTGGGATTACAGGCAGCATGTGGCACTGGGGATCGAACCAAGGCCCTTGGTCTTGCCAGGCGGGCGCTTACACCGCCGAGCTCTCTCCCTAGCCCTGCTTCTCTTTTTGGAGTATCATCCTTGGACTTCTGCTGACTTTTTCTCACAGTGGGTCTGCACCCACCGCTCCTGCGCAAGATCAATATTCTCCTCCGCTTTTCTCAAGTAACTCACACACGCAATGGCCAACACCAGGAGGTCAGCTCATACGCGTCTCTGTGGCATGGAGCTTGCTTTGGCCCGATGAGATCACCTAGGAGCAAGTGCACCAAGGGATGGCAGGCGGAGAGCCACACCTCCGTGGGAAGGAACAGAGAAACCCAGGGACTCAGGTTTCCCTTCATTCACTGCTGCACGCCAAGTTCAGGTTGTTCTGTTAGACAGCATTATATCAATACAAGTTAATAAGCAAAATATTCTTTTCTTGCTGTATATTAAATGCAAACTGTCTGAAGTATACAATCCTTTGATATTTTACATATGATTTAAAGGTATATTTTTAATGTTGAACGTATTTTAGATTGCAAAAAATTTTAATTGTACTTTACGGATTTATAAGAGCAATCTATATTTGCTTTGAAAATCTAGTATTACCATATCATGTTTAGTATTTTTATGCACGGGGAACTCAACTCATTTGTGAAGTTTAAGGTGCTTATTTAAAAGTGCAAGAGTATTCTAATCCGGATGGGAGAGAGAAAACCAAAAGCTTATTTGGGAAAGAAAGTGACGTGGAAACTAAGAAAGAACGTGACCAATCCAGGTAGACAAGATTTAAGTTTATTTATCCGACTCGCATGTCCTTTTCTGCAAGGACATTTACAAATTTGAAAAATAAAAGGAGTTCTGAATAACAAATGATCACGCTTTATTTGCAGTATTACAAGTATGCTCCTTTGTGATAAATTATTATTTGGAAATGCTCCAGTGGAATCTGGTACCAATTAATTTAACACTTCATATAAGAAATAATAAAACATTTATCTTCAAGTCTTACATATATTATTTAAAATAGATACAAAATTCATTTTGTAGTTTTAAATTTTACTGCTATTTTAAGCTCTCTGACACAAATACCTAACAGAAAAAAATTCAATTGTCTTTAATAGTATGTTTCTAAAGCAGTCCACTCTTAGGTTACTTAGCTATTTTATCGGTCAAATGATGAGTGAAATTATCTTCAAAAGAAAGAAATAGTATTTTTGGGCAGGTACAATCGTATTTGAAACTAGTGTAAGATTCAAGTTGGAATCTAATTCAGGAAGTTGATTAAAAATTGAACATTGCACAAATTCATAAATAGTTGCTTTGTATCCACCTTTACTGTTAACCTGCATTACTGAAGCACACTGGTAACAAAAGGATAGAAAATAGGTACATAGGTACAAATGCATCAAGGGTGCATTAGTTTTTAAAACAATTTCTCATACATATTTCCCTGTCCAAAAATATAGACTTGCTTTTTTCCTCATATACAAGTGTCTTGCGGAATCTTGGACTCTGAAAAGAAAACGCTGAGGTATAGTGCGGAGAAAACGTCAAAGCACATGCTGTTTTGGCTGAAAGCCACCAAAGGTACTGTCTATAGGGACACTGAAGCATGTTCCCAAAAGTTCAGGTCTTGTCTAAATCTGCTAGAGACATCAAATAATCGAACTCCTCCACATTAATATATACAAAGGTATTTTATTATTAATCAAAGAAAGGGAATGAGAATCATCAGAAAGTACAACTTTATTTTTAAAATACATATATTTATTGCCATCATTGTTCCATAATTGTCATAAAGTTAAGAGTCAAATGGGATTCAGAGACTTGCAAGTTGTGGAGATGGACACATGAGGAGAGTGCAGAACTGTACACAAAATAATTACAATTTATGAAACACACTTGTAGTGTGTCCTTGAGGGATGAGGGTGAGCACCATATTTTTATGCCTACATACTTTTCTCTCCTTTTCTCTACAGCACCAGAGACAGCCAACCAGAAAGCCGAGGGTCAGGACTCAAGTGTCGGTCTGCCTCCACCCCAGCCGCGCCGCCTCAGCACTGACGG
>NW_004524660.1:8675717-8697614 GCF_000260255.1 Octodon degus | reverse complement strand
AACTGAAAGTGGAGAACCGTGCTTGACGGCGATTCTGCATTCATTTGCCATCAGTGTCACACAGCTGTAAAATTTCAGGATTGACAATCACACTTGACATGTAACTGTGATTACTCAAACACTCTAACACATATAGGAAAGCATAATGGAGTAGAATCTTGATAAACGTAAGTAGTTCATTAATATAATTTAATATGAAAATTGATTTGGTATTGAGCTCATCGAAGATTCTTGCCATTATAATCAAAATAAAGTTAGATCCTCTTATGAAAAATTGTAATATAAAATTACAATGCAGAAGTTCTAAAATCAAAACATTAATTTTATATTTTAATAATTTCTACCACTGAGAATATTTTTTCCAAGTTCTGCTTCATGATGTTACTTTCCATACTTATTATTGTGTACCACACTCATTTTGTTGGAGTTGTAAATTCATTTATAATTTGGAGTTCTCTTCAGTCATTAGTACTCAGCTAAAGCAATTAGGTACTATGTCGAATTCCCATTGTGTCAAAAATAGTTCTACAGGATAAAGAAAGCAGAGCTATAATAGCTCCCAAGCTACTCTGACAGTGTTAATAAAGAAGCTCCTTAGAAGCAAAATGAAGGTATGAAACTTATCTACGAAATGAATGGCATAACCGTGATTCCTTTGTGTCACTATATGATCACAGACTAAGGAAACAAATAACATCACATTTTTTAAATTTCAAAAATAACTGAAGATACTATTTCATGTAACGGTGTAATAATATTCAAATGTGAGAAATACATCATGGCTTTAAAAATGTGCCTGCATATTTCACAGTGTGTGTGTGTGTGTGTGTGTGTGTGTGTGTGTGTGTGTTCAGTGTCTCCAGAAGTCTGTGGCCTGTATCATCGCTCATGAGTAGACCCCGGCTGGGCACCAACAGGCTTTCTCCCCTGCCTCTCGCCTCTGAGGAGGCAGGCAGCAGAGGTCAGACTCACCGCGCAGCCGTCATACAGGGCTTTGATGTAAGGGTTGTTATCGTGCGACATCTCCTCATCATTTGATCCTAGGAAACGAAGTGCTTTGTCGTAATTTCCCGATGACATATCATACCAGGCCACGGACTGATGACAGTTGTAGGTGAAATTTTGCCGAGCAGAAGCCGTCAGAAGTTTTAGGAATGTCATTTGCACCATGTTAATGGAATTTCCCTCAACATCTACATACGAAAGCTGGAATAAAAGAATGCAAAGGCACATGAAAGCTCTTGCCCTCTTAGGAAGAATCAACCACTTTTGACAGCAAGCTACACATGCATGAGTCAACAGACCTACTTCAGCCCAGGGAAAAGATGGGGTTGGGGGACATAGAGAAGGGTTCTGGAAACCCAGAGTACCGCCAGGGGCCCCTTGCTACTGTAACCACTGCCAGCTGTGACAACAATCACTTTATCTCTGGCTTCAGGTTCCTAACTAGCAAACTGCAAGGAAACAGTGCTTCTGACTCCAAAAAATGTTCCATCACACTTTTCTTTTGTAAAAAATGTGATAATGAAACAATGGAATGGGAGGGTCTCAGTGCAGTGTTAAGGCTACATGGTTTATGGTGTTTGGTATGCTGGCTCTTCTCAAACCTTGCCTAATGTATGTATTCTGTCCAAATCTTCAGTCACATTCTTGTATGCATTATTTAGGGGCAATGGTTGTGTGAAGGGTCTAGTTGGAGTCCTCTAATATTCAACATGGACATGCCTTTGTCTTTCTGAGATGATGTGGGAATTCACCATTTGCCACCGCACCAGACGCAATGGCCAAGATAACACGAACCAAGGCTCCTTGAGTCAATAGTTTTGTATGTTTAGCAGGAGAAGTCCTAATGGTAAATTATTAGCACCTGTCCTGTAGCATTTTCACAGCTCATTTATTGGGTATAGTACCTTGGCATAGGTGAACTACACATATCTACAGTTTGAAAATTACTGTTTTTATTACTTTTTCTCCTCAGATTGTCAATGGAAGGCATCGATCTGTGACTTTCCTCTTTTACATCATTTTCCTTATTCTTTGCTGACTAGAAGAGGTTAAAAAATTCTATTTGAGAAATAAACTGTAAAGAAAATGAAATAACTCAAACTCAACACATGTAAACACACAGCTTAATCTGTATATTTCTTTAGCTCATAGACAAATAAAAACATAATATGAATATTTGATGCATGTCTTGAAGACTGATTAGATAGTTAAATCAAGTAGAAAACTTCATTAAAAATCAATGCAAATGGGTTTGTACAGGAATAAGTATATAAATTATCAATGTGAAATAATGGATTTTCTAAAAAATTGAGTAGTTGAATAATTATTACATAGACTTTAAATGGAATAATTACTAATTAAAAAGTAGTTCAAATATCTATACAGATTTTGAATGGATTAAAATATGAATTCAGTCTTGGTATTTCATCTTAAAATAACTTTAAAAATTATTAAACTGAAGTGGTAACTTTATGCAACTATTTAAGTAAATTTGCATTGTAGCCCAAGTAAAAGGTAGTCATTTTGCTATATTCTCAAAGGTTAACAATCAAAAAAATAAAACGCTGCACAGCACAAAAAGTCTTATAGAAATAGAGACCAAAACCAAACTAATTTTCAAGCATTCAATAGAAATAGGAGTCAGAGAAAATGGATGGATATTTTGTTCTTTATCCCTGATATATTTTAGCATAATCCATTTCATGACAATATCAAGGATTTAATGAACTTACTCTTTGGTAAAGTTTTAAATTACATTTAGTACAGAACCACTGGCTCTGACACAGTACTGTGGGCTGCTTTAACACACCACAGCGGTCTGACAGATGTCACCCGGAGGGACCCAAAAGGCACGCGGAATCCTTCTTAGTGTAACCCAGGTTTTCAGTCAGGACTGGGAAACCATAAGCAGCGCTTCCTCCATGCAGGTTAAGATTATCATTTCATTCTGAGGTAATAACATACCAGTTTTCCTCTTTTAAATTCACTAAACCAACTTCCTGGTTTCTCTTTTGGCCATGATGAAATTCTCACCTGTTGTAAAGGAACAGGAAAATTATGACTCTATCAGTGAAGTTAGCAAGACGCAGAAGCCCACAAGCTTTCAGACACTGCCTCCTTGGTGCTGTACGGCTGAAAGGAAGGGCGAACTCTGACAGAGTCAGCCAGCGTCAGGAAATGCGGACTGAGCCATTTCCTTCCCAATCTCTGTCCCTCCAGAAAAGATCAGGGAGCTACGTGGCGAAGCCGTTCCTGGGCTGCGGGGCACCAGTGGGCTCCATGGACCACCAGCACGGGAGCACTGGCACCGTGTAGCCGGGACCCCTGAACTGCTGAGGCAGGGCCAAGGGGGGCCACTTTGGAAAAGCCACTGGCAGGAAGAAAATTCAGAATCATCTGGAGATGTCTGTATATTGATTTTCTTTGCAACGATTAGCCAATAGAATGAATTTATAAGCTTCACCAAGGGGATTTTAAACAACCAGCATTAGAGAAGATATCTGCCACTGTTCTACCCTTCCCAGGGTTGACGGCTCAGCACTATCGCCACAGGTCAGGCGAGGTTGGGCGGCGGGAGCTTCTTGTTTCCTGCACCTATGCTCTGCTGTTAAATCACTCACAGCTTTTTTTAGAAAAATAAAAAGTACACACATATTACTTGCTTTGTCTTACCGAGTCTGTGCCCCTCTAAGTACATGCCATTTACTAAAGTGGCATAAAATAAGACAAAATGTCCTTCATGTTATTGTGTTAATTAAATCTTCCCATATTTAAAAATTTGCATTGAATTTAAAGAAAATGTAAGCAATAGTGATGTTATTAAGTGAAAATCAATAATTTGTTTGAAATTACATATTTAAAACATTTTAAAATACTCTTACTTTACATAAGAGACTAAATTTTCGTTTTAAGCATCTTAGGCAGCTGTGAGTTCTATCGGGTGGTAATTGGGCAGAAGACTACTATTCACTAACTCTAACTTGAAAGTTAGCTATGCTGTGTCAGAGAAAGTGGTAGAATTTGAGAGAGCAAGCAGGTGTCTAAAGAATATACAGGGTAGGAAAATAAAGGAAAGAAGCATTTGCTAACTCTGAGTATTACTTTGGTGCCTTATTCATGTTTATGCAAATGGACGTTCTAATTACTCTGTGAGAAAAGCAGATAAATGAAAATATGACAGCGTAACTTTCCTGTTTAGCTCAGTACTGCAGAAACATGGCAGGAACCGAAAGCGGTCGCCACCAACGCCGGCGGGTACTTACTCCCTCAGATCTTTTGTCTGGATAAATGCAAGTCTCACCACCAGATGTGAAATTGCAGTACACTTTGAAGGAATCTCCCGAACAACCTTGGTTAGGATCAATCCAATATTCACCTAGGAGGTAGGGGAAAATGTTATATGCAAATTCATCGAGTAGATATCAAATTTTATTAGAAAAAATAGGGAAAGTAAATAGTCACAGATCTCTTTCCTCATGTTTTTAGGCACTACGTTGTGTACTTGAATAGAGAAGTGACCTTAGGTCTTTTCCACCTCAAATCTTGGTAAGTGGCCCGTATATTCTATAGAATACTTTTTTTAGGCTTGTCTCATACCTATCCACTTTTAGGATTCACCTCAAACATCATTTATACAAATATTAATCTTCTGTTTATCCTTGTGTAACAAGATGCATGCAGATTAGAATCAAGTATTTGAAGCTTAACCTATGCACTCTATTCCAGTTTTGTAATCTGAGTATAATAATCTGTACATTTGCTCCTGGCTTATTCATCTCTAAGAATGGCAGTATTAGCATCTACTTAGCCTCTGAGATCAGACATTTGCCTTATTTTATAGTAAAACCTTATTGCAATGATATCTTTTTCTCTTTGAACAGGGTCCAGAGAAGGAAAGCCGCCCACACAGCTCAATCCAACTGGACCTCAGTGCCATCGAGGAAGGCTGCAGAACAGATGCTGCCTTGTGAGTCGGCGTGAGCACTCTCCTAGCATTACGTGAGCAACACGGGGACTAACTGGGCAAATGCAGCGTTCTGTACACGCACGGCAACGCGTCGTTACAGCTGAGTTATTAGGAGACACAACCGACATGCATCTGATAACTGCTTTGCTTTTGACTGTCATTGTTTTATGTTACAATGTCAAGTAGTACTTTGAATTAGTTCAACAGTCCTGAATTTTTTACTTTTTTAAAAAGTTTACATAGCTGGGTATGACAGCACATGCCTATAATCCCAAGAGTCTGGGAGGCTGAGGCAGGAGGACTACACGGCCACGAGCTGAAGCCCATCCCGGGAAACTTAGGGACTTAGTGAGACCGTGTCTAAAATTAAAAAATAATTTAAACATAAACCACTTGCTAGTTTATTAGGTGGATGAC
The DNA here is from genome assembly GCF_000260255.1 of Octodon degus. Lineage (NCBI taxonomy): Eukaryota > Metazoa > Chordata > Mammalia > Rodentia > Octodontidae > Octodon > Octodon degus. The sequence goes on along the minus strand of NW_004524660.1, from coordinate 8,692,225 downwards.
ATCAGGCAACTAATTCAGCATACCAGAAACTGCTGCCTTCTCAGAAAAACGGATATGAAAAGATTTTATCAAACAAGTAAAATATTATCCTGATTATCATTATTAAGTAAGTTAGTTACAGTCATTCTGGTTATTTTGTTAAACTAAAAGATAAAACTTTGCCCCAAGTTAACCTGGATTTTTAAAGAGTTGACCTAAATTTTCTGGTTGATACAACAAATACTCAGAGATGCTTACTATTACATTGTTTATATTAGTATAAATTACCAATCACATCAAGTTATCAATATAAATTATATCAATATAACTTGAATCAGCATTAATTATATTAGCGTGAAGTAAACTGCTAACAACCCTTTGCCTGACAACTGTGTGCGTGTACACACGTACACACGCAGGACGTCCACTCTGTGAAGCGGTCACGGCAAAAGACCTCTGCGTTAGCTAGGACCGTCTGGAGACGATCTTGGCAGAGTCTTGAAACTTGAATTAACAGACAAGGATTTCCCAAGGCAGATCATCAATCAAGACGTGGAAACAACTTTTTCTGTCTATAAACTTGAATTAATAATGGCTTGCTTCAGTTTTATTTAGAGCTATATCCACCATTTAACTGCAACGCTCAGAGCTGACAGTGCACTTGCTTTGCCATGCATTATTAACATACCATCTGGGAAGTCAGGGTGGCTGAGCTGCAGGTCTTTGCAAGTCCGGGCTGGATTCGACTGAGTGCCCAGCGGAAACTTCATATGCTCAATGTCTTGCTTCAGGGAATTCAGAGAACCAAATATTTCCTCCATGCCATCCGCATAGTCCAGAAGGTTATCACCCGCATCTGACTGCATGTTTTCAGTGTGTCTTCTGGTTTTTTTGGGTGACAGGATAGGTAAAGGCTGAATGACCTCGCCAGGAGGACCCTGTAAGGAGACATAATGGGAGTGTAATCGTTTACGAAGTAAAATATTCTGAAAGTTTTGTTCTTGCCAGGATAGTTTTTGTTAGAAGAAATTATGGTTGGTTGCCTTGACTTCTCTCTCTGTCTCTGTCAGTCTCTCTCTCTCTCTCTTTGACTTTTTGAGACCATCTTGCTCTGCCGTTCAGGCTGGCCTTAAGCTCACTTTGTAGCCCGGGCTGGCCTCAAACTCGCAGCCACCCTCCCTCTTCACTATCCCAAGTGCAGGGACTACAGGCACGCAATACCACACCTGGCTCTGCTCTGACTTCAAAACCCGAAAAATACACAAGAGAAATAAAATGTGATTTCCTCCAAGAACAATCTAGTGGAAAGATTGCACACGTTGCTTGGCTGCTCACGCTTCGCACAGTCATGTTGTGCAGGCATGTGCTATGCTTGTTAGTCCCTTCCTGCTAGGTAGGCTTATTTTAATGTCTTATAACCACAACTATATTTTAAAGTCCCTGGAGATAAGAACAGCATTTTAAAGCTCTCAATCTATTGAAAAATTTCTGAATTTCATAATAATCTGAAATCCTAAATTTAAAAATATACACCTATTAGCATGCTTCAATTTGTATATTTTAAAGATTTATAAATTAACATTTTAAATAAACACAGGCTTAAATGTACATACATATATATTTATACAACAGTCTGTATTATTGTGGGTTAAACTGTACCTCACAATAAATAAGAAATTTAATTCCTAAACATCAGCACTTCAAAATGTGATCTTTTATGGCGAGGTCATTGAAGACATGACTACAGAAGACGAGGCCAGTAGGGTAGCATGGACTCCAGCACCACTGATATTAAAAATGAAAAATTTGGAAATAGAGGTACATACGAAGAAACGACCAAGCGGAGAAACAGAGGACAAATTTAACCCACAAACCAAAGAAAGGCTGGGACAGATATTCCCCACAGGTCCTTCTCCCACCAGGAGAAACCACCCTCACACCGGGACGTCGGCTTCCCAGCAGAAGGACACGCGAGGCGACTGCTCCTCTGTTCAGGCTGTACAGCGTCACGACAGCCGGAGCAAACACACACACATATGGCTTGCAACATTTTAGTTCAAGAAAGGTCACTAAATATTCTTTCAACGAGATATATTTAATTCTATCATTTAATAGTGTATGAAGCTCAGTATAAATCTAGTAAATAATAAAATCTAGTAAATAATTAGTTATTATTATTTTCTATACTGTGCACTAGAAAAAATGGCTAGCATCTGAAATTTTGGTTTTTTTCCTAGAGTCAGATATAAATTTATGGTGGTGGCATCATTTCAAAATATAACAAAAATAAATGATCCTTTTGAAAAACTGAAAAGATTTTCGTAATAGTAATTACATTATCTTTATACTAAAAGTGAAATAAATTCAAAGACAAGTCTTAGGACACAGACTTAATTGCCACAGTTAAATTTTCTATGAAACCAGAATTTGGACAGACATGTGGTTTGCATCTACCTCATGAATTCAGAGAAACCAAACCGTTTTTCAGGTACAGACTATCAGAGCACCACCCTGTTCACACGGACGTACCGGAGGCCCAGGAGGCCCTGGAAAGCCGTTATCACCCTTCTGGCCAGCGGGTCCCTGTTAGGAAGAAGACAGACTGGGCGTGAGAAGAAACACAACAGTGGGACAGGCGCCACTGAAAGACCTACTGGCAAAGGAGGAGTACTTACGGAGGAGCCTTTGTTACCCTTCGGGCCTTGGGGACCCTAGAAGCGCAAAGGCACAGCACAGATCAGAGTCTGCATCGTTCGTGTCTTAGGTCGGCATCACCCCAGGAAAGTCTTTTCCACTTACCGGTAAGCCAGGAGGCCCAGGTGGGCCGATGGGACCAGCAGGACCTGGAGCTCCCTAGTGGGAAAAGCATCTAATTTAATGTGGTTTATTTCACTATTCTATTTTCAAGATTAACATAAAAATATACATTCTAAAAGTTAGAGAATGTGAAAATACTTAGGCATAGGAGACAAAGCTTGCATTGGGAATCAAAAAGAATTTTAGGGGCTGGGAGATAGCTCAGTACCATAAGTGCTTGCCTGGCAAGCGCAAGGGCCTGAGCTCATTCCCCAGTTCTGCAAACAAACAAACAAACAAACAAATTTTAAAGTAACTGAAACAGGTTAGTAGAACAGTCACAATAATCAGTACTTTGCATACTGTTGTCTTCATAGTGGTTATTCACAGTACAAGATGCAGACATGATATCCTGTCCAAACACTATTAGTACAAATCCTTCTCATTGAATTAAGACAAAGTAGCTGTATATCTATCCTAACTATTTTGTAAATACAAATGAAGGGCCATTTTGTATCCTTTTATATATACGGAGGATACAAAATGGCCCTTCATTTGTATCCTCTTTTTTTTGTTTAGTTTAGTCAGAGGTGGGTATTCCATTGCCATTTAAATATTGTAGGTACATGAATTGAACAAAATAATCCCATAAAGTAGTCCATAATAGTAATGGGTTATCCGTAGGACTGGCAATGTCAGAAGTTGTTGACTTGACTTTACATTCAGCTTATCATTGGCTTTACTTTTTATACCTTGTTTTTATACTTCTGTGCTGAATAGTTAAGACCAAGATAAAGCAAGACCTGAATAATAAGAGATGTAAATTCTGTATCTGACAAGGTCAGTTAAATCCCTTCTGGATCTTGTACTCTGAATAACTACTATGAAGACAACAATATGCAATGTGCTAATTACTGTAACTGTGCTACTAACCTGTTTTGAAACTGTCTCATTGCTATTTGTTTCTCAATAAAATTAATAAAAAAAATAAAATGCTATTTTCTCTACAAAGTCTGAAACAGTAAGAGGTCAACAGGTTTTAAATAAATGTATTTTTATGAGTTAAAAAATAAAGTAATTGAGTATCTCTCATTTGCTATAAATTTTCATAGTAAGTCTATAATGTAAAGATTGTATACAAATATATCTTTATATCCTGCAGCCTATAAAATAACATTTGCAGATAAGGATTCAATACTTCTGAAATGTAATTTCTATGTTTTTAAGCTTAAATCATATATTACATATATAATGTATGTATTTTAAAGTTAAATAAAAATCTTTTTAAAGCACCACTGACTAAAACAGATTAAAGATGCTCTGAATTACTCAGTTGATCATGTTCAAGGGAGGGAAGGAAGGAGGGAGGAAGAAGGAAAGGGAGAGGGCAAGGGAGAGGGAGAGGGTCAGGGAGAGGGAGAGACGGAGGGAGAGAGGGAGGGAGGGAGGGAGAGAGGGAGGGAGGGAGGGAGAGAATTGCAGGAAAGGAGCAGGAAAAATCCCGACTTGGCTCACTCACCCCATCCCCCTTTGCTCCCGGAGATCCCTGAGTTCCAGGGAGCCCTCTGTCACCCTTTTCCCCCTGCTCTCCTGGAGGACCAATCAGGCCAATTAAACCAGGATGCCCCTTTGAGAGAGATAGAAAAGCATTAGTAACTCATAAATTATAGTTGTCATTTCATTCTAGTCATAAAATATTTGTACATCAAACACATAGAACAAAAGCAATAGAAGGCACACTAAGGTCACTGTACTGGAGGGAATGTGGAGTTCAGCTTCCGGGCCCACTTGACTGCGTCATCTGCCACTCCCACCAGGCCTGGCCATTATTAGGGATGAGGATATTAGGGAACAAAATGCTTTCTAAAAATAGCATCTTCAGTGTTTCACTGGAGGATCCCTCAACTTAAAGAGCTCATTAAAAACCACAAGTAATACTGATGAAATAAATATTTGAAAACATTTCAGTAAGAATCTCATTAACATACATAATCTTCTATTCTTAAGAGACTGCAATTTTTAAAAGACATTTAGAGATTTAAAAATAATTCAAGCAATATTAATGCCATTCTTAAAAATGCCTATTTTTTCCCTTTGATGCAACATAGTAGTATGAACCCTAGGAGATCCAATTACTACTTGAAGATATTTGTGGTTTGTTTTTTAGCTTTATGTTGAGAAACACAAAATTGGTCACTTTATCATTCCATCTGTTTATTTTCTGAAGACTTAGTCTAGTATAACCACATGTTCTTTCCATATGGCTCTTAAAAAGGAAACATTGAAAAGATGTGATACTGAAGTTAGTGCTTTTTTCACAATTATTTTCCATACTTTTTTCTCTAAATATGCCCGGGAGGCTGACAATTAGTAGCCCCCCACTGGCTGGAATGACCAAGATACTTTAAATTTCCTTGTGAAGGACTGTAATTTGCAAAAGCAATCGCTGCTCCTTTCATTACATCAGCACTGTAATAACGCATTCCTCTCACCTTTTCACCCTTGGAGCCAGGGTCACCTTTGAGACCAGGTAAGCCAGGAGGTCCCTAAGTAAGAAAAACAGAAAAACACACGACATGTTGTTACTTTCATGGAGCTAGGACAGTGGCGGAAACACACAGCCGGAAGGTCAATGCATAATGATGAATGCTAACTGAATTTTTAAGCTCTTATCTTAATCTATATATGTGAAACATCACAGTATAATTTGTGATGATTTTATTAAACTATAACATTGATCATTTTCATTAAGTATATGAGCTTAGAAAAAAGGCAAGGTTTACATGGATTTCAACTGACCACAATACATTTTTGATTAACTAATTTCAATCAGATATTAAATTATATGTCCATGCAGGGACTGGGGTTTGATCCCCAGCACCACATGCCCCGCTGGCCCCGCTCCCAGGCATGCTGAGCTGGCCACAAGGCGTGGTGTCGCACGCCTAGAATCCCAGCACTGGGGAGGCTGAAAACAGAAGGATCACCACGAGGCCGAGCTGCGTAGTGAGACCCTGTATCAAATACATAAAAATAAAAATTAAAAAATTATACATCCAGTCAATCCAGTAATTTGATGACAAATTCCATTTCAAAGGTTATAATATCCTTATTAAAAAATTTTAAACCCTCAAATTTATACCAGTCAGTTCCTCTCTGAAAACCACATGGGCCAGGGAGATGGCTCAGTAGAGTAAGTACTTCCCTGGCAAGTGCAAGGGCCCGAGTTAAATCATCGGTCCAAAAAAAAAAAAAAAAAAGAAAGAAAGAAAAAAGAAAACCACAGAAAAAATTACAGCAGGATTTTAATTTTTTTTTTTTTTTTTTTAAATTCCAATAGCGGTCTGCACGCAGAAGGTTCTTACAGTAAGACCTCTTTAGTCTCCACAGTAATCTCAGGGAAAGCACTATCTGTGTCCTCTAAAATGTGAGAGAGAACCTGGGAGGTTCAACTTGCGAAGTCCAAAGCTAAATTTCAAACCCAGGCGTGTGGCCCGAGGCCAAGACAAGTGACTATGGGCCACGGACTTCAGGGTGAGGACAAGCCAGCAGGCGGCGGTCCTACAGCCCGAGGAAGGAGAAGGACGACACTCCAGGACCTTCACGTGGGTTAGTGGGCTCCCGACGAAGGCACGCCTCTAAGATGCGGGCCATACCGACGCTGACCACTCCCAGGAGGACAGGCATGCACTGTGAGAAACGTTCTTTAAGTGACTCTGAAGACAATGGCCAAAACTTGTAAGTACTGAACTGAAAACCCTTACACACGAGTCGAAGTGGCCTGGCTAAGTCTGCTTAACTGCCGAAGAATAAGTATTTTAGACCACGTGGTATTTGATGATTTTTCTTACTCTTGAATACCAACAATATCAAAGAGACTTAGGCTTGGAAAACTGTGGGGAATCACCTAATGATTAGGATGCTATGTCGCAGAAGCATGGGAACTGCTATGCATTCTGAGAGGACTTTAAGATGATCAATGGTGATGTCATTCATTCCATTAATAATGAAACAAATCCAGAAACATTAATTTTATGAAATCACGAAGTTCACCAATGGAAGAAGCAAGAATTCAACCTCAAGTCTGAAGAAATCATGCCGCTGCCCTGAAGAATCCTCTCTTTCATCATATAACAGAATGAATCAAAAGGTAGGCTTTAGTTAACGGTTATTCACTACTTACTGCTCAGTATACATTTGCAGATAAATTCTTTAGTTTTTGAAATTTTCATAACAGTTGGGAATATTAGCTTTTACATAATCCCCAATGATGATAATTTCACTTGTAATTTATAAAATGAATTCCATATCTAAATGACTTATAATAACAAGGAACTATAATAGTCACATATATAATCATATTGTAATAACTCATAACCCAATGCTGTATTTATCCATGTATGTTGCTACATTTTATGAAAATTATGACATAGATCCAGAAACTAAGTCAGTCTCTCCTTTTCCTCATGAAAACACTCGACTGATGACCCTAAACAAACTTTTTCAATGCATAAATTGATGTATTACAACTTGCAAAGTAACACACAATAGGCTTCATTATCTGAAAATATTAAAGAATATCTACAAAGCAATTCATGTCACTGGGAGTCGGAATCTTTTTTTTCTTCCCCTGTGGTATCAGGGATTGAACTCAGGACCCTGCGCCTGCCAGGCAAGCACTTATTCTAAGACTCTGCTATCTCCTGGCCCTGGAAGTCTTGACATTAAAAGGTGATGTATACATGCGACTCAGGCAAAGAAGGCCAAGATAATTCCCAGCAGTCACTAAACAAGGCACAGGCAACAAAGCACACACCTCTGTGCCTTCTGTGGCCTTCAACTGTACTGACTGAACTAAATTATTTGCTGTTTTTAACAGATTTTGATCATGGGGCATAGGAAGCAAATGGTTTTACCCTCATCAATTTCAATCTTACGTCATCATCATTTTATCTGCCACTAGGCCACCAGGAGTAATTTTTTCCCATACTACAGCAGCTGTGGTTCTTCAGGATGAAAGGTTTCTTAATGTGCCAGCACACGAATTTTGTGAATTTAAAACACAAGGGGTATGGAGCTGACCCAAACAGTGTGATGCAGGGCAAGCCGTGTGGGTTCGGCAAAGAACAGGCCTGGCTAAGACGCAGTCCTACTGGAAAGTGGAGTCAGCTGAAAGGACATCGTCTGCTTTTTCATTTGCAAGCTGGCAATGACAGCTCCCACCTCAGGAGGCTGCTGGAGGACGGGTGGATGAGCTGCCACGCTTGCTCTAGGTCCCCAAGGCCTCACGCCGTCACAGTGGGCTTTGCAGAGGCGGCTGGAGCCAGAGTGTGTGACGTCTGCACTGACTCACGGCGCAGCGCTGGGGTCACGGGTGGGCGTGCTGGCGGCCAAGAGGCCTGCAAACACGAGGCGCCAGAGAGCCGCGCGTGTCCCCTGCTGCTCTGCTGCTGCTTGTGCTCCATGAACTGCTCTCTTCTGTGATGCCACCCTGCCTTGGAGCCAGCCAGCTACAGACTGAAAGCTCTAAATCTGTAAGCTGCATAAACTTTTTCCCATTTAACTTTGGATGGCTGGGAGTTTCATTTCAGCAATGAGAAAGGTCTTTTCATTCCTTTGTTCACGAACCCTCTTTCTCCAAATGAAATGCTGTATATCAGAGTGAGAACAGTATTAATATTCCTTTGTAAAAGTATTTTGTGCCATTTAATGTATTTTATACTGAATTCATAAGTGAATTTCAAATTATGTATGGATATAAAAGTGGGCAATTTATAACTGCACTGATAGGGATTTTTTTCCCCACACAAAACACAGTGATCGAAACATAGGTGAATGTCCACGTTTAACAAAATTATTATTGGGCCTGGCATATAGCTCAGTGGCACAGTGCTTGCCTGGCATGCAGGAGGTCCTGAGTTCAATTCCTGGTACACACCCACCGCCACACACAAATATTATAGTGCCACTAATTCCCTTCAAATCCTCCCCTTGCTTCAAACACACTCATTCAATCATTTCTTTCCATTTTCCGAAGCTTTTCTGGAAGCCCTGCTTCCTCTCGAGGACAGTGAGGAGCGCTGCCAGGACTGCTGCTGTGGAGGGCCATCCACAGGCAGGCGGGCAGAAAGCCCACGTGGCTCGTCTCCACGCAGCCTCCTCCCACTGCCGGCGCTTTCCTCGAGCCAAGGGGGCTGAGGGGTAATCGGCTTGAACTGGTTCCGACGTCCCTGCAGCCCTGACACTGAAACTAAGAACGCCGCTGAACCAAGACGTTCAGGACTGCTTCGGAAGCTGACGGGATAATGAGATAGGTGAGAGGCAGCCAGGGGAACATCCTGCCCAGGGTGCAGGCCAGTGGATCACAGGCACTCCAATAACACTGTTTTAAAAATGTGAATATTCATTTTAGCTTTTTATCATCCCTCCTCATGCTGCAAACTCTGAAGTTCTTCATGCGCCTAACAATATTTTTCTTTTCTTTTTGGTGCAGGGTCTCACTACACAGCTCGGACTCCTCGTGATCCTCCTGCTTTCAGCCTCCCACGCGCTGGGATTACAGGTGTGCACCACCACGCCTGGACTCATCGCTGGCTCCGTGCACCTGCGGGCGGGGCCGGCGGGTGTGAGATGCCAGGGAGCGAAACCTGGCCCCTGCACTCGCCTGAGCAAGGGCTCAGTCTACTGACATATCTTGCCGGCCCTAACAATATTCTTCTAATAAGGAAAAAGTGTTAATGACCAAATGTAAATCTATGTCAGTGAAGTTACTTTTTTTTTTTTTGTATGGAAACAAGCAATCATGCTTTTCTTAGTTAAATCACAAATGGACAAATAGTAAAATAAGAGAGTTGCGCGTCCACCTGAACCCCCTGAGGTGACCTCAGCTCGGCACCACCTCCAGCTGGCGTGGCACCTGTGCACCTGCGGGAAGCCACCCTGGGGCCTCAGCTGGTAGGCAGCTGCAGGCTGCAGCCCAGCAGCTGCGCCGGGCTCCGTGCTCACCAGAACTCAAGCGCTGCCGAGTGGCTGGACTGGTGATGAACCAAACCGACACAACAAGAGCAGCGCGAAGAGCCTGACACAGTAAGCTAATGTGACTTCTGTCGACTGTCTCACATGTGGGCGTGTTTTGAGGCAAGTGCTCGCTATAAAATGTAAGGCGGCCTTGAACTCCCTACGTATCCCAGGTTGGCCTCAAATTCCTCCTGTCTCAGCCTCCCTAGTCCTGGAGCTACAGATGTGCACCACCCCAGCGGTGCTACTTATTTTTTCCTGATATTTTGTGAAATACCTAGTGAATCAGCAAATGAGAAAAAAGAAAAACTGGTAACGCTGGCCATGAGCATCTTGAAATAATTTTACTCAATTCCCTAATGGAATGCTTAAGAAAACGGTAAGAGTGTAGCAGGAACAGTCAAGCAGAAGCTTCTTGCGGTGATACCAGCAGAGCAGGCGTCAACCCGGTGTGAGCACCAGGCAGCACTTAGACATCTGGTCTCACAGTGCTAAAACTGTAACAGTAGAAAAGACACACACGTACCAACGGCAGACACTGAGAGTACCAGTTAAGCTCGACATGTGGGGAAAAATCAATATAAAATCAGATTAAAATAGATAAGCCTGTATTCTCATTTTTAAATCAAACTCTCAAGTACGTGATTCACTTTACAAATTTTGCTATATGTGAGAAGACTGATCCATATTGCTTGTTGGTCATCAGCATTTAACTCACTTTATACTCCACAAATTATTGAGTCTATCATTTATTCTTTGAAATAATCTAAAAATAACTATGTCTTAATATTATGGTCCTGAAAGAAAAATCAGGCTTACAAAATCTACACAATTTTTGAGTGACACAGTGTTAATTATTAGTTTTATTTTATTTATTTATTTTTTTAACTATTATTTTTATTTTTATTTTTTGTGGTACCAGGAATTGAACTCAGGACCCTGCGCTTGCCAGGCAGGTGCTTACTCTACTGAGCCATCTCTCTGGCCCTTAACTATTAGTTTTAGATGTGTTACAGATATATATCAACTTTCTCAACTCCCTCTGATAGCACAAGCCACAATGACAAAAAGGGCAAAAATTGCAAGTTGAATTGTTCAGGTTTTTTAATGAATACAGTATACATTATTTGTATTTTAAAAGTATTTTAATTCCCCTATAAATACTATTCATGAGTGAGTTAGAAGATATTAAATCCTATAAATTAATAAACTCTCATGAAATTACAGACTCTATATAGGGGCGTATTTTCCAGGGAAAATCAGTTTCATGTTTTCATCAGCTGGAAATAGATACTGGTGGTGGTAGGGATTGAGAGAAGGTATAAATATCCCTCTGAGCCAGGATCAGATCAAAAGCATCAACTCTGCGTATAAACCGGGTACTCCAAGTATGCATGTTTTCTCTTTCCTCTTTACAGTACTGTAAATTGAACACTCCAGGGAAATGCATAGTTCATCTGCAGTGAAGAGGACGGAAAGCAGGGACCTGCCGCCGAGCGTCAGGAATGCTCGACCACGCATTCCCGTCAGCGCCTGGCTGCACGGCTCTCCGCCTGAATCTGCACCCCCAGCTCCAGGGCACTGGAATTCAGGAAATCAGAGAGGCCGTGCTGCAGAGCGTGCATAAAGCGGAGAAACAGCGCTTGCTATGAGACAATGTGGCACAAAACAAACGCGCTTTTTACCAATCATTAGGGAGTGCTGTGCTGTGCAACCTTGTTTACAGAGTTTAAAGGTAACATTAAAGACAGCATCGAACTATAACTCAATAACTCATCTTACATTATATTCAGACTTTTATGTTTGAAAAAGAATGCTATCAGATATTTTATTTATCATTTTGTAAAAGAGAATATATGACAATATTAAACTTATCTTAAGAGAAATAGTGAATAGTTTTCAGCTACATATAGAAAGAAATCGCTTAAAACTGTTTATTGTGCTTTCCAAAGAGTCAAATGCTATTTTTTAATTTTTATTTATTTAATTTTATTTTATTCTTTTTTTATGTGGGGTCTCACTACATAGCTCAGACTCGTAGTGATCCTCCTGTTTTCAGCCTCCCCAGTGCTGGGATTACCGGCACGCGCCACCATGCCCAAACTTGTTCGCTGGCTTTACACGCCCTGGGGGTGGGGCACGTGGGATTGGGGATCAAATCCTGGTGCCTGGGCTTGCCAAAGCAAGCACTTAGTCTGCTGAGCCAGCTCACCAGCCCAATACTAATTTTTAAAACTCATTCTAAGCCATCAGTTCTTATTTTGCAGCAGACAGAACATAGCCACCACGATCTTCTCTGTAAATCACTCAACACTTTAAGGCGGCTCTGCTTTACTGCAGTCTGAAGAATCTCCCTTTGCCCCTGCACTCAGTTTGAACCTAAGGCCTTCACACTAAGCCGCATTTAAGCAAAAACAATTACACTGCATTACAGTCCGTATGCCTGCCTTCAATTTACTGTGTATCGCAGGGTGGCCTCAAACTTGTAATGATCTGCCCTCCTGCCTCTGTCCCTCTGAGCGCCACCCTCACAGGGCCACACCACCAGTTCCTGCTTCTGTGCTGCTTTGATTATTCCTTCTCTCATAACTGTTCTGGATAATGAAGTGAAAATATCTATACTATGATATAGGATGCATATGGTTGTAAGTAAATACTGATGTATTTCTAATAATTAGTGTAAGACAGATTATTTATATAAGGCAGATTATTACACATTTATGTTAAAGATCAAATCCTGTCTTATCACTCTCCTTTTAGCAACGCAGATTTGGAGTCGACAATAAATTGCATCCATGAATAACTCAGTGGTCAGCTAACATGACTGCACTTCGCATGCATGCTGTCCTCATGTGAAGTCTGGGCTGGTGACCAACATTTAATGTTATAATAATCACAGCTTTCTTTGTAACGGTGTTCAGCATCGGATTTTTCGATCTGTACGTCTCATAAGGAGAGCAATCCAGTCAAGGTTCACTGAGTGGCTGTGCCAGCCCTGCGCTTTTCAGTGCCAGGGAACACAGCGTCATTTCACGCACTTCGGGGCAAGGTCTCTACTAGGAAAACTGGTGGCTAGGCCACCAAGGACGTTTTAGTAGAATCGGAAATTTTTTTCATTTAAAGGATGTAACAAGGAAAATCATAATCAAATGGCATATTTTCTGTATACCTATCAGTCAAGATTATTTTTCTGTATTTAGGGTTCAGTTATGCATTTCCTTGAATATTATATAAAACAAACTTCCTTATAAGCTACAATTTCAAGAATTCTCACATACAAGAATTGTGTTTCAGAACTCTCTTTTAAAGTATAAGAAGATGGGGTCAGGGAAATGGCTCAGAGGAATAAGCGCTTCCCTGGCAAGCACGAGGATCTGAGTTCAATCCCCGGTTCTACCAATAAATAAATAAATAAATAAATAAATATAAAATAAAATATAAGAAGACAGTACTTACTATAGGACCAGGTGGCCCATCTTGGCCTGCAGCTCCAGGGAGACCTTGCTCTCCCTGCAGAAAGGAAAAAAGAAGATTATATCTTACTAACAAAATAATACGCATTTTAAATAAAACTGGAAATACAGAAGCAAAGGAAAGCAAACACAACCTGCTGTCGCACATGAAGAACATTTACAAACACTACAAGCGAGTCTGTATGCTCGTATTCTGGTGTACATGCCTACAGGCAGGTCCACAGATGCATTCGTCGATAGAGACACAGATTCATCGCCAGAAACAGAGGCATGCATGCACGTATTCCACCCTTAAGATGTCAAGACTTACTTTTTATTCTGCTTTTACAAGTCTGAATTTCACCAAGCACTTACTACGTGACATACTTAAATATTTTAAGAAGTATATGAATTTATTGCCTAACACTGAATTCTTATTATATTGAATTCCTACTAATAATATCAATGCTATAGGTTATTAAAAATACCACCATAAACATATTTATTAATAATTATTTCAGAAATAAACTGTCACCAGAACAGCATATTTTAGCACTGTTGCTCACCACAGGGCCAGGGATGCCCCGAAGTCCTTCTGGGCCAGGCTTCCCAGCAGGGCCCTGGGGACCCACAGGCCCAGTTTTTCCAGGAGGGCCTTCAGCACCTGCTTCTCCCTGTTAGAAGACAAAATATACAAACAGATGCAAAGGCAGAGAACGACATTATGCTACTTCACGAGGCATGCTGAAGTGCTCCTGGAGGTACTCGTGACAATTTCCAAACGTCCAACCCGACAGATGTGTGTTACCTTAGCCCCCTTCTCGCCTTGTCTTCCCTCCGCACCTGCAGCTCCGGGAGGACCCTAAAACACAAGCGTGAATCTTAAGTAGGTTCACCATATGAAGCTCATGCAAATAAACACTTATTTACTAATACTCCAATGTAATCTGCAGCAGACTCCAGCACACTGTAGTTTTCTAATGTTATTTGTTTTGACATGAGATGCAAACCCCACAGCGTTTATGGGCAACTTTGCACATGGATGAGTCAACACGGAGACTGATCAGCTCACAGAGAAGCACACCAGAAAAATGCAAGTGAGGAGGAGAAGAAGAAAAGCCCACAATGCGGATGGATTAAAACAGCTACTGAATGTGAGAGTCATTATTATGTTGAATTAGTGGGAATTAAAGCCTACGCGTATTTGAAGAGTGGCATCTTTCTTAACCTAAGAACATATATATGTTCATGTATTTTTATAAAATCATGTCCCAGCCTAGGAAACATGACATTTAAACATGATGTTCAGTGAACAGAATATTTTCATTTTTGAAAGTACAGCAGTGCCTGGCTATTTCGTGGTTTGACTTTTGTAGTCTGTTTTGTGGGTTTTCAAAAAACATTAATTTAAATTATTCATTGCCGGGGAGATGGCTCAGCAGAATAAGCGCTTCCCTGGCAAGGGCAAGGGCCTGAATTCAATCCCTGGTTCCAAAAGAAAAAAAAAAAAAAAAAAACCTTATTCATTGCAGATTTTTTGCTATATTGTGGGATTTTGCAATACCTACAGTATACATATGTTGTTAAAACTGCATTGGTTTACAAGTTTGGAAAATGGTCAAGAACATTAGAAGTGTTTTTTAAAAGTGCAGGAAAGATTTATAAGGGTGTTGGAAGGATTTATAAAGCCTTAATATATACTGAAATAAATATAACATCACTACTTTGCTGATTTTCACCCATCGCGGGGCTGTATGGAACGTTAGCAGTGAGGGGCCACTGCATGTGTCACAAAAATAAGTAGCAGTTAAAATGTGCCAGTTTTTGCAACACAGTAATAGAGTACAATTTAAAAAGTTACAGAAAGATGTCACAAAAAAGGTAAGCAAAAAAGATGGAGTCAATCTTGTTTTCTTCGTGTTTCAGGTTGCTCCATGACTGTCCTCTGAACGCTGGATTTGGCAGGAGCGAGCAGGCACAGTGATGCCGCTTCACGAGAAGGCTAAGCATGAAGACAACCACCTCTACGGCAGGGATCGTCTTAACACGGCTGTCTACGTGCCAGCTTCATCTGGTCTTTTTGGGGGGTGCTGGGGACTCGAACTCAGGACCTGGTGTTTGCCAACCAGGCTCTGTGCTGCTGAGCTACGTGGTCCTTAAATTCACATTTCAAGTGAATATCAATTCATCAAATACCGAAAACTCCGCAAACTCGTTTTTTTTTTGAACTGGGGATTGAACTCAGACCCTTCTGCTTGCCAGGGAAGTGCTTGTTCTACTGAGCCATCTCCCCGGCCCCCGCAAACTCATTTTATTTTAATAAGCCCATGAAAACATTAGTGAGTATCCTTTATTATCAAGACTATAACCTCATGTGTTACTGCGCATTCAGTGTGCTTCAACATAAAAGTGATGCATAAATTCTATGAGCAGCGTCCCAACGTGGTACCCATGTATGAAATCATGCCCCCACACATAACCACACATTACATGTTTTAACTGTTATTAAGATGTCTGTATCATTCCACAAACTTCCATTTCTTCAATGTTAAAATGTAGACCTATAAAGTATCTTGATGTGATATTTAAAACAGTAACCGATGCAAAGTACCAACATCAATTATAACTGGTTTTATTTCTGAAGTATAAGTAATGTAATTCAGTGAAATAATACACTACCCTTATTTAACGCTGATCATTTTCCTTTAAGACAACCGCATGAATATGCACACTTGCAGCATCAAAGTACCTCTTTTACAAGCTACACTTTAAAGATTTATCTATATATGCTTTTTGAAAAGCAGCCAAACACTAGCTGCTTAATTTAGAAATTACAGGAAAAACCCCTTTTCCTGATAAAGGACAAAAATAAAGAATCTGAATTTGAAGTTCCTGAGGGTTTGACACAACCATACTACAACATAGTCACAAAAATGTTATTAAGGTATTTCTCTACCCCAAAAAGTGAATTCTCTGTGAACAAGTATCTGTCATGATAGAAATTTTTCGCTTGAGTTCATTTTGTCATTTCCTTCTAATTTATCATAATATTGCCTCTGAGTGGTAAATACGTGTGTGTGTGTGGGTGTGCGCGTGTGCCTGTGCATGTGTGCACAGAAAATACTCAAAAGAGAAATACTATATAACGCCTTGTGGGGGTGAAAGTCTCCCTCCAAAGGGATCTGCTAGAAATCTAACCCCAACGCAGCTATGTTAGACGCTGAATTCCAACGGGAGGGGAGTGTGTGTGTGTGTGTGTGTGTG
>NW_004524660.1:8661521-8674981 GCF_000260255.1 Octodon degus | reverse complement strand
GAGATGGCTCAGTGGAATAAGTGCTTCCCTGGCAAGCGCAAGGGCCTGAGTTCAATCCCTGGTTCCACCAAAAAAAAAAAAAAAAAAAAAAAAAATTCTCAAAGATTTTAGTATTATTTGAACTGTGTATCTCTCAAACAGATACTTAATCCTCAGTGTTCATCAATCTAAATGCTGACACTGCTCACATAATGACCTTCAGGGGCATAATTTTTAATGAAAAGGAATTGTGAGTGGATTTAATCTCTTTTATAACCACAATGTATTTTACACTGTTACATTTATGTCACAATTTGAATTACTATTACATATAATAGTATATGTTTATATATAATAGTATATATTTAGTACATGTATACTATAAACTATTTGCCATGTAACATATGCACAAAGTATGATACATGTATGTTTGGTGCATGTGACATGTGTGTGTGTGTGTGTATGAAGATGTTAAAGCCTGATCTGTCTTTGTAATCAGTATTAGTTAATTCAACATTTTTAATGTAAGACTTCTGTCAATATAAAGTGGGCTATTAACATTCCATACACAGGGACAGGGAGACAGCCCCACAGTAAAGCACCAGCCTGGCAGGCACACGGACCTGGGTTGGAACCCCAGGGCTGCACCCCGGGCCAGGCCCGCCAAGCCAGCCACCAAAACCAGGTGTGGTGGCACACACCTGTGATCCCAGCGACGAAACAGAAGGTTCATCATGAGTCAGAGTTATGTAGCGAGACCCTGCACCAAATACGTAAGTTTAAAAAAATCCATATAATATGTACATTTTCAGGTTTTATTTTCATTATTTTTGTATTTTAGGGAAGGGTCTACAGGGTGTTCAGGATCTCACTACTAGACTGGGCTCGCAGTGACCCGCCTGTTTACAGCCTCCCAAGAGCTGGGATTGCAGGTGTGCTACCGCGCCCAGTCTCAACTGTCGTCTCAGCATGCCACAGGGGCGGGGCTGGCACAGCAGGCCCGGGGATCAAAGAACCCCTGGCCCTTGAACCTATTGGAAGCACTTTAATCTGCTCAGCTATTTGGCCCGTCTTATTTTCAGGTTTTAAAATTATAAATTGTTAAGCTGTGTGATTTTTTCCAATAAAGGCAGGAAGCTACCTCTAGTAACAAATTCGTATTAAAATTCTATGGCTCTTTGATATGAATTATATAATGTCTAGTGCCTTAAGAAAATACACATTTATTTCCAATTTTTCAGTGTATACAACCTAAGTATTGTGAGCTAAAAATGATCACTAAAATTTCCTACTTGTTCAATACAATCGTAATGTTGCCACTTTAATATACTGATCAATATTCTATTAGGAAGTACAGTATTATTATTTCTCTGTCACATTCACTGAAAAAATGTGCTAATATGTTAAACACTGACCACTGCTACTTCTGCAGTGAAATGTTATGGCACGGTTGTTACTGGCTTACAGTGTAAAGCACTACTCAACTAAATCTGCTAGTTTAGCTGGTGATCACTTAAGAGTGAAGCATTAATTTCCAATGTTAAGGCCAAACAAGTTATAGTTTAGTACAAGATTATTGGCATTAGAATAAATTTTCATACCATTAGAATTTTACTTTAGTGAAGACCATGGATTACTGTACAATACAGACAATCAGATAAGCATGTGAGTCTATCTAGATCTAACACAGAAAACAATTTCACACATTTTGTTAAAGAGCTTTCAGTAAGTTATACTATGTTTTAAAAGAGGAAAATCTGCATATTAATGTTAGATTGTGCTGACCTAATGTTGATGTTTCAACTTTATTAAAATAAATATGAATAGCTCTGTAAGTAATTTGTAGTTATCACAGTGCTTGTGTCATTAATAATTCATCAACAGTCTTCTAATTTTATTCATAAAGTGAATAGAACAGCCTAAAAATAACTAATCATATTTGTATAAATTATTTTTAAAAAAGGATGACAGAACATACTGAAAATTTTGATAAGATTATTTTAAACAACTCATCAAAAATCAAAAAGGGGGCACCTCCCTTTTCTAATAACACCAAAGTAAAATATAATGCAGAGAATGACTCAAGTAAATATTATCCTAATCTCTCAGCATTCAAGTGTATTGCGTAATCCAGGTCAGTAGCAGAAACTTAGAGCCATCTTGCTGCCTACTTGCAACTACTATAACCTACCTGCTTCCCCAGAAACACCTGTCCTCCTGCACTTCGCTAGCCTTTGTCTTGGCACTCTGTTTTATCACTTACGTTTGAATGTAAACTTAAGTTTTAAGTGTTGTGCACACTACATAAATGAAGTAGCTACTACTCCATAGGCCCTCGTTCCAGACTGCATTCTGCATGATACATACACATTACAGGTGTGTGGACTGTATACACAGGCACGGTGCACACCTTACGATGCGATTACGTCCCAATACGCCCAGGACAAATCACAAATATCATTAGCTGACAATGTATGCATTATACTGAGTGCATTGAACACAACGGTCTAGCAGCAGCTCTCACTGAAATGACTGATCGTTCCCACCATAGCCTCGTGGCTGACATCAGGAGTGAGCATAATACTGTATAGTAGTGCTCAGAGCAAAGACCGCAATTTGGAAGACCATCTCTGCTGAATTCACAGTGCACTACAGTAAAGGAAAAACAATAAATGAAACATTTTAAATGAGTAACTTAGATTTTGCTAAATATTAGGTTTCTACACTGATTCAAACCTGTATACTTTTGTTTTCACGCCATGCTTTGATTTATGACTATAATACAATGCATCTGTGGTCAATAATACGAAAAACGACAGGAGCAGCGTTCTGCGTCTCCTGGGGGACATGTGCAACGGTGTGGGTAGGCATCTGGAGGCCGCAGCAGCAGACACAGCGCGCTTGAGATCACGCTAGGCAACCTTAACCACTCCTCAGCAGCGCTACTCCTGCACTGACAACTGTGTATTTTAAAAATCCCTGCAGTTATTTGAAACATCATTTCCAACACTGTCAAATTTGTTAATTGATAAAAGATTATATATCTATTTGACTTTTACTACATATTTTTTTATTCAACATTGTTTTACATATTTAGATTGTTGAAGGATATATCTGTGAAATCTGTTTTCTCAATTTTTATTGATTTTTTTAAAAATTTGGTTGTTTTCTTCAATCACAATTTATAAGAAATACCCAAATATCCTAGAAAATCTATTGTGGCAAGTATTTTCCATATGATAACTACGTTCTTCTATTTCAATTTTTCCATATATTCTCAATAGAACGTTTCTTGTATAGGTTATTTTCTTTGTGGTTATAGGCACGTTACCAGAATTAATGACTGCAGATCATAAATTCATTCTCCAATAATTTTTGCTAAAATATGTTCTTGCTCAATCGATAATTCAGTTGGGATTGAGCTTTTGTGAATGGAGATAAACAGCCCTATTTTTTCCACACACTGTATCCATTTTCCCACCACGGTTTCTTCAACTGTCCATCCGTCTGTAACCAGCCTCCACGTGCATGCTGGAGCACTGCAAGTCAGCACATATTCACCTGCTTTTCCAGGGCTCTCGCTTTAATGAGACTATATCTACATAAAAGTACAATTATATTTTTGCAAATACAATTCCTTATTTTTTCCTTAACTCCTTATTTTCTACCTGTCTTGATGTATCTAAAAATAATTTCTTCCAAGAATGTCTTGCTCCTTTTAATCAAAAGAATGGATTAGGATGTTCAATTAGAAATATTTATAGGAAATATAGTATGATTTTCTATTCTCTAAATTTATCTGGTATTGGGCCGGGGAGATGGCTCAGTAGAATAAGTGCTTCTCTGGCAAGCGCAAGAGTCCGAGTTCAATCCCCAGTTCCAAAAAAAAAAAAAAAAAAATCTGATATTTAAATCTAAAGAAGAAAATCAGAGATTGTTGCAGTTTACTCATACTGTGGAATCTTAAATTTTGGATTAAAAATGGTAATACTTCATTGTTCTTCCAGAAATAGGTTACATATATTTTGTTCTCCATATTTTATTACAGCTATTTCTAATTTGTGACAAACATGTCTTTGCTTTTATTATAAAGGAAAAAGAGCTAAGAGTCAGGGATTAACTAATGTTCTTAAAATATATCTCACTGGCAAATAACTAAATCCAAAACTTTGGTAAGAATACAGGTATGAGATTTCCACGACATAACAAAGCACAAACGCTGTAGAAGAAGCTATAATCTCAGTTTCTGTGGGGGGCTGACTAGGGTTTCAGAAGTAGTTAATAACTAACCACTAATGCCTAACAGTTTGATGCGTTTCTCTCATGCAGCCTTGCCTGGGGAGGTCCCTGAGAAAGACTGGACAGATCATGTGCCCAAGGCAATAAGTGACAGAACTGCACTAGAAGATGGGTAATTTGACTTTACTGTTTTGTAGGCAACTGATTTTTATTCTGCACCCTATCATTTGAGGCTGTGAGAAAAAGAAAGAAGAATCAATCTGAAAGATTTTAAGAACAGTAATAATAATAACATAAAGACGCTAAAGTTCTCAAAAACTGTATTATACTTCGTAATTACTTTGTGGAATAACTGTAACAGGCTTTGGATTAAAACCCATGGCATGCCCCTCCACAGTTTCTTGTGCTCGGAAGCAGGGTCCTGAGCGGGTGGGCTCTGAGAGTATCACACTTATTAGTGGATTCCCACAGCACAGAGGCCACTGCTGCTAGGAGGTGCCCAGAAGCGGCAGGTCCCTGGGATGTCTGTGGAGGGAATGTGCATCTCCAGCTCGTCTGATCTCTCTCGGGATTCCGAGCCGCCCTGATGTAAGCAGCATTCTTCTGCCACATCCTTTCTTCCTGGAGTTAGCCAGTCAAGGAAAACCTCTGGAATGGTTGGCCAAACACATCTTTGTTCTTTAAATTGCATATGTCATTATACTTTTCTGTTGGATGGTTAAGACCAAGGTAAAGCAGGACCTACGCAACAAGAGTTGTAGCTTTTTGGTCTGATAAAGTCAGTGAAATCCCCTCAGGATTTATCCTGAGATCCTGTACCTCAGATTGTAGATCCTTTGTCAGTGTCAGCCATGTGGATGAGTCACGGCCATTGCTTGGCCAATGTGCTCTCTGTGAAAGCCTGAGAGAGTGTTCTCCATGTGACTCTCCTTAGGCACACTCTACATCATTGATCACTTTCCTCTTTGGCCCCATAATCTCCTTGATCAGAAAATTTGGGACACTACCGAGTTATATGACGTAACAGTGCAAGTTCTCATATGTCCTGAGTCTTAATTGATCTGTGTATTCAAAATGGTTAGGATAGATATATAGTTACATTCTCTTAATGAATAGAGTGATTTGTTCTAATGGTGTTTGTAAATAGGATATCATGTCCGCATCTTGTACAACAATTAACCACTAGGAAGAAAGCATGCAGTGTGTGAATTATTGAAACTGTCCTACCTATTTGATTTGAAACTGTCTCATTGCTATTTGTTTATCAATAAAATTATGGGGAAAAAATAAAAAAAACATAAAAAAAATAAATTGCATATGTCAGGTACTTTATCCCAACAATAAAAGTTAATATGACAGGTTTGGGATTTGTAGATAAAAATAAGAAAAGCAATGGCAAAATAGCACTAACTTAATGACGATTAAATTTTATTATAGGAAATATTTATTATATACTAAGTTCACTTCAAGTAAAAAGGAATGTTTGCTCATAAGTATGAACTCAAACTTAAGTTTTGCTGAGACAAAAGTAAAACCCAAAGTTATTCCATGCTCACTATGAGGATCTTCAGAGTAAATTTTTCCTAAAATAAAGCCAATATTAAAAGAGAGTAGTGCCCCTTATTGCTCTGAGGCCTCAGATTACTGAAGAGGGAATCTGACTAAGAAATATATTTTCATGTTTAAGTCATGTTTTATTCATTAATAGGCTAGACAATAGACAACAAGAGGTAGAGAAGACAATGCAATTTTATACAAATCCTGATAAAGGCAAGGCTGTAGAGATTGTTTATGAAAGCACAGCAGTTTTCAAAAGGCAGCAATCTGTGAGGACACAGAAAAACTGAACAGATGAGGCAAGTAATAAAATGAATTAATGATAGTCTCCCGACAAAAAGCCCAAGACCAGATTGTTGCACGGTTGAATTTTATCAAACTCTTAAGACCAACTCTATTCCAAAGAATTAAAAGGAAAGAAGCAGGCTGTGGTACTGTGGCTGAGGGCTGTGGAGGGAGGAGTGGCACATATGCGTGCATGCATGCATGCGTGCAGGCGTGCATGTGTCCTGCCATCAGCAGCCAGACCTCCAGGTTACTCACTATAAACCATATCCACCTGACATAAGCAAAGTTTATTTGTACTTTGACTGCTGTGAAAAGAAGACAGAAAACTCCAAAGTAAGGCTGGGGAAATATGGGGAAATGTATTCTATGGATTGTAGTACATCCTAATAAATACTTAAAAGGTAAGCTTGTAGCCAAAGAGAAAATCCACAAAGCCAAAGACGTGCACAGAGATGATGTTTTTAATAAAAAGGGATGAAACTACATTCTTGAGAAACAAGGGCAGCTCGCTATAGAAGTACAGGCCCTTCCTGAGGGCTCTGTCATGCCCAGAGATGCTCTCTTGCCAGAGTGTAACTGGCTTACAAACTGGACCGAGTCCATTCTTACTTAGTCCTGATAGCTAATCACAGTGGCTACAAATTCTAGAGAACAGGAAAGCATACTGATCAAATACTTGTTGGAAACTTCTGGTAACCGAGACGGCCTGCAATACATGCTGCATGAGTTTGGCTACAGAGGAGTCTCTTCCCAGTGGAGAGCTAGCACAGGGGCATCTGCTCATTTCGTTAGCTTCAAAGAACACATGAAGCAGCTGGACTCGCTCTGACTAAAAAAATACTATGGCACATAAGATCCTGTTCCAGGCTCCATCGTTCTAGCAACAGAACACCGTACACCTTCAGCTTGGGGAAAGGATGAGTAAAACGCCACTTCTGAACATAGAGTGACACAGGTTTCATCAGTGCCTGTTCTGTGGTGATAGCTCTGACATTTGTAATGCTTGTCAGAAAATACGGGGTGAAGATCTAAGACATTTAATAGTATTAACAAGTACAGAGGCACCACTGATAATCAGACCTGATTCTGGAAATCCTCTTTTATACTGTATTAGAGATTTTATATATTTTAGGGAAGAAGTTTCCTACTACTAAGAACTCCAAATACTACAAGTTGTTGTCATCTTATCTTAAGAGTTATTCAAGAGGATGGAGTCGATATCAATACCTTGCAAGAGATTGGAGGAGGCAGGAAACAGAAAAGGTGGAGCATTCAAAATGCTTCCTTGGCTCTGGAGGAGCTTCGCTGCAGAAGTTAGTCAGAGACCTCCTGAATTGTTCCTTCCGGTGCAGCTGTGTTGTCACAACGCTGTGTGGTAAGGACCTGGCTGCTGATCCCAGCAGAGGTCCAAGAGGGCCGGTATCAGTGCGCAGGCTCTGGCTGTGGCTGGCGTCTGTGCTCGTGTGCCCCTTGTGGCGCTGTGCAGTATGTGGTGCTTACTGTGCATGCGTGAGGCTTTCTCTGTGTTTTATGGTACATTACAGCCAACTTATTTGTTGGTTTGTGGACATAAATTATTTGTTGGTTTATGGCTTTTCTCTTTTGTTTCCAGTATTTAGGTGATCTCAGATTAGGGAGCACAGGTAACCACTGTGAAAGATAAATATAAAATAAGCTCTTCAGGACCCTATGCTAACAGATAGTAACTCAATCTGGTATTGATCTTTTCACAAGTAACAGAACAGAGAAACTTTTATATATAACTAAAGATCACAAAAAGCAGATTCGCATAAAATTATCATGATTGTGTTATGTTTACATTTAATTTGCACTTTTGTACAAACAAGACTATGTAAGGTATATTTAAAGTTTCAGTGATTTAAGTCATTTCAGTTTTCATGATTTTTATGAGAACAGAATTCCATGAAAATACTTGAAAAAAATTACAAGGCCTGTTGTCCCTTAATCAGCAGATTGTGTAAAACACAGTCTGAACAACAACAACAACAAAAAGAATTAAAAAGGAAGTACGCTCTCAAACATACTTTAAAGTTAGCATAACCTTAATAAACAAGGGAGAGCAACCGAAAAAGAAAACTAGATCAACACTCTAGATAAGCACACACAGAAAATTTCAAAAAGACCAAGCAAATGGAATCCAACAGCATGTTATCCCAAAGACGAGAGATGGTTCAACATATGCAAATAAATAAATATAATAATGATAAATACCCTGAATAAACTAGATCTAGAAAAGAGTCAATGTTAACATAACTCATGTTTATTGTGCCAAGTTAACCACCAACATTACACTGAATGGAGAAAAGCTGAAAATATCTCCTCTAAGGTTTGAAACAAAAGGATTTCCACTCTTCCTGCTCTTATTCAATATGCTACTGAAAGTTTTGGCCAGAACAATTAGGCAAGGGAAAGAAATTAAATTTACTCAATTGGAAAGGAGGAAGACCAATTAACTCTTTGTACAGATAAGATTTTATAGGTAGAAAATCCTAGTTCTCATAAATAAGACTACTCGAACAGATAAATGAATTCAATTCAAAATATCAACTTTCAAATATCAGCAGTATTCTTATACACAGATAATGAACTTTTGCTGTATGAAATTATCAAAGCAATCTCACAATAATTTTGAGGTAACAGGATATCTAGAACAAAAGATGGAACTGCCTCCCATGTTCATCTTTGGAAGAAGTAATATCATTAAAATAGCAACATTACCTAAAGTAATTTGCACACTCATTTCAATCACCATCAAAAAATCAAAGACATTCTTCTTAAAACTAGAAAAAAATCCTGATATTCATAAGGATTTAGAAAAGATAATACAGAAATCTTGAACAAAAAGATCAAACCTGAAGGTGTCACATTACCTGATTTCAAGACGTACTGTGCAGTCATAATATCCCAAAGAGTATGTGATCAGTATAAAAACACACCCAGGTTAACAGAGCAGAAAAGAGATACCAGAAATAAAATCACACATTTGGTAACAAAGACACCAAAAACAGGCCAGTGAGATAGCTCAGTGGAATAAGCACCTTTTTAGGTAAGCGCAGGTACCAGGGTTCGATCCCGGGCACCGCATGTTGTGCTGTTCCTGCCCCTGGGGTGTGCTGAGCCAGCCACTGAGACTGGCTGTGGTGATGCAAGCCTGTAATCCCAGAGCTGGGGAGGCTGAAAACAGAAGGAGCACTATGAGTCTGAGACACTTTCAGGAAAGGACAAGCTCTTTAAACTGTGCTGGAAAAGATCAATATCTACATGTAGAAGATTGATATTTTGACTCCTCCCTCTCCAAAATGAACTCAAGATGTGACTGCCCAATATATGAAAAATGTTTAGTGTCATTAGCCACCTGGGACATTTTGGTCAAAACCACAACAGGATATCATTTCATCCCTGTTAGCATGGCTATTATCAAAATGACAACACACAACACATGCTGCAAGGATGTGGAAAACAGGAACACTCACATACTGCAAATTAATACAGCCATTAAGGAGCCTCCTCACAAGATTCAGCGTCGACCTACCATTTGGTCCTGTTATCGCCTTTCTACTTCTACATCTAATGGAAATGAGGCCCATGTTCAAAGAAATACCTACACTCCAGGTATTGTACATTGCAAAGATAGGGAGCCAATGCAGATGTCCACAGACGTAGGAGTGTATAAAAATAGGATATAACATCACATATACATATGTGTTCTTCAGACATAGGGAAAACAAAATTCTGTCATTTGCAAGAAAATACATACAACTGGAGAGTATTATGTTAAATGAAATAAGAAAAACAAATACCACATTTTCTCTTACACATGGAATCTGTAAAAGCCAGACAGAATAAAGAATACTAGAGTTTCCAAAGGGGAAATGGGAGGGAGGAGACAGCAAGGCTGGGCAGCAGACACCAAGGACAGTTAGGGCGGAGCTGAGGTCTAGGCTCAAGAGCACGGTGGACTGATTGTGTCGGGTAACAGCCTATTTTATGCTAGATGAACGTTAGAACAGCTCTAATTTCCCAAACACAATGAACAAAGAGAACGGAATTAGAGAGCTGCTAATTACCCTAATATGATCAGTGGATACTGTATCCATTTGTTGAAATATCATACTGTACCTATTATTTTATACAATACTAAGTTAAAATTTTAAAAAATCTAGGTTCTACAAAAGTGAAATTTTAAACACTGTCTACTTATGTGACGTCCTCCTTCATGTAAATTCTGCTTTAAAATCTTTTTACTTACAAGAGTCTAACAATGCAAATCAATCTGTTTTATAATGATTCCCAAATTCGTTTCACTGATTTTATTTTATTTTTAAATAATTTTAGTGAGAAATACCAATAAGAAAGTTTCAAAACAGGTTAGTAGTACACTTACAATAATTAATACAGAGCACCTCCCCTACCCTGCCTACTGAGTAGGAATTTCTGCCAAGTTCCGGGAACGCCCAAAACCAGTCCTAGCCCAGGCCCGGTGAGTGTGTGGGAGAGTATCCAGCTACCCTGCGCCAGTGGGACCTATTACTGGTAACAGCCCAGTCGCAGCATGGGTGAGAGCCTCTTCCACACTCTTGGGATGCCCCCCACTACTCTGCAGCACCTCCCCCACCCCGCCCGCCCAGTAGGAATTTCTGCCATGTTCTGGGAACCCCCAGACCCAGTCCTAGCCCAGGCCCGGGGAGTGTGTGGGAGAGCTGCCTCTACCCCCTACTCCAATTTGTCCCCTTCAGGCTCAGCTCAGGACTGTCATACAGGCCTGGGGTATAACCCTGCAACTGCAATCCCTGAAGAGAGTGTAGAGAATAGAACCACCCAGGTAGTCGAGGAGCAGAAAATCTTGCCAGAGGGGCACAACAGGATCACCCCCAAGGGTAGCAGCAGGAAGGAGCTGAGCGCAGCAGGAAGGAGCTGAGCACAGCAGCCAGACCCAAGCCAGGCACAGCTGAATAAATCCAAACTCTGTAGATCTGCACGTGAACTTCAGTACGTGCTAAGGTTATAATTACAACAAAGATGTACAACGAAGGTCAGAAGACAGTGCTACACAAAATGACGAGAAGGAACAAAATGCAACCTCAGAACCCAACACCACCCATAACAAGTGCAGAGGACACTAACACAGAACAAATTGGGAATCATACAACTGAAAGCAACGAATCAACGGCTTCTGAAATAAAGAAATAGCTGCAGAAAGGTATAGAGGAACTAAGATTGGAAATAAAAAAAGGAATCCCTGAATTAATAACATCTATAGTAAAGAATCAAATGCAGAAACATATGGAGGAAACCCAATGCCCACCCAGAACAAATGAAGAAGACACTAGCTCAGTTCAAATGCATGAATTAAGAGCGTCGATAGTAAATAAGCAACAGCAGAAAGATATAGAGGAAATCAGAGTGCAATTCTTTTCTGAAATAAAAAAAGAATTCTTAGAACTCATAGCATCTGAAGTAAAGAAGCAACTACAGAAACAGGGAGGAACCCCAATCTGAAAAAAGCACTGCAGTAAAAGAATCTATAACTGCTTCTAAAGAAGATGTTGATAAAAAATAGAGGAGATTAGAAAAATGACAGATTCCTTGAATGAGCAATACAGGAAAGAAATAGATCACATGAAGCAGAGTCAAAGAGATATGGAGGAAATTAAAATCTCAATCAGAAGCTTGCAAAACCGTTTAAGTGAATGTGAAGACAGTTTCACATGTTGAAGATGCTGGTGTAGCTATTGAAAAGGTAAGAAAGGATCTCTTAAAATTGAGGATGCAGGAAAGAATAATCCATCACCTGCAAGATGATGCAAAGATGAACAATGTGAGAATAATAGGCATCAATGAGAAAGAAGGAGTCAACACAAATGACATTAAAAAAATATGGGCAGAAGTAATAGCAGAAAACTTCCCAAATATGAGGAAACAATCTAACATTCAGGTAACTGAAGCAAATAGAATTCCAAGGAACCTCAACCCAATGAAAAACACACCGAGACATATAATAGTCAAGACCCCAGAAATTCAGCACAAGAATAATCTACTGAAAGCCGCTAGAGAAAAGAAGCAGATCACATTCAAAGGAAAACCCATCAGAATTACGGCTGACTTCTCTTCACAAACCATGCAGGCAAGAAGAGCATGGAGCAGAGTACTTCAGGTGCTCTATGAAAACAATTTCCAGCCCAGACTACTATACCCTGCAAAACTCTCTTTTAAGTTTGCTGGAGAAGTGAAATACTTTCATGACAAAGAACAGCTAAAGAATTTCATGATGACAAAGTCAACCCTACACAGGCTACTGAAACATGTTCTAGAGAGGGACGAAAAGGATCAGAACTCCACGAATAAGATCAGAAGCAACCAAGTAAATAGGGCAAGCAACTAAACACAGGAGAAAAAAGAGTAAACGACAACAGGTAAACAACATGGCAAAAGTAAGTCAATAGATCGCAATTCTAACCATCAATGTAAATGGACTCAATTCACCAATTAAGAGAAATAGACCGGCTCAGTGGATTAGGAAACAAAATCCAACAATATGCCATATACAAGAAACACATTTAACTCGTAAAGACATTCATAGGCTGAAAGTCAAAGGATGGAAAACAATACTACATGCCCCAGCACCTCAGAAAAAAGCAAGGGTAGCAATCCTATTCTCAGATAGTCTCAACTTCAAACCAACAATGATCAAGCGAAATAAAGAAGGCCACTTTATACTGGTTAGGGGAAAAATTCAAGAGGAAGAGGTAACCCTCATAAATAAGTATGCACCAAACACAGGAGCACCCAACTATATAAAGCATATCTTAATGGACATGAAAAATCTAATATCCAATATCACAATTTTAACAGAAGACCTTAACACCCCCTTATCTCCAAAAGATAGCTCAACCAGACAAAAAATTAGCAAAGAAATAATAGAACTGAACCAGAGCTTGAAACAAACGGACTTGGTGGACATATACAGAGTGTTCCACCCAAATACAGCTCGATACACATTTTTCTCAGCAGCACATGGCTCATTTTCTAAAATAGATCAGATACTGGTCCATGGGTCATTCTTAAGTATATATAAGAAAACAAAATTATCCCATGCACATTATCTGACCACAGTGCAATGAAACTGGAAATGACAAAAGAAACCAGAAAAAAACCTTAAATACATGGAAATTAAATGACACCCTACTCAGAAACCAATGGATCACAGATGAAATTAAACAAGAAATTCAACAGTATCTACAATTCAATGCAAATTCAAGCACAACTTATCATAATTTATGGAATACGATGAGAGCAGTTCTCAGAGGGAAATTCATAGCTGTGAACTCACACATTAGGAAAACAGAATGAGAACAAATAAATACCCTAATGCTGCA
>NW_004524660.1:8632525-8656666 GCF_000260255.1 Octodon degus | reverse complement strand
ATCTTGTACAGCAATTAACCACTAGAAAGAATGCATGCAATGTGTGAATTATTTTATTTTTTTGCAGAACCGAGGATTGAAGTCAGGCCCTTGCGCTCGCCAGAGAAGCACTTATTCCACTGAACCATCTCCCTAGCCCCAATGTGTGAATTACTTAAACTGTTCTTCCAATTTGATTTGAAACTGTCTCATTGCTATTTGTTTATCAATAAAATTATGGGGAAAAATAATACATTGCATACTGTTGTCTTTGTAGTATTCATAGTACAAGATGCAGACATGGGGCCAGGGAGATGGCTCAGTGGAATAAATGCTTTCCTAGCAAGCGCAAGGGTCTGTGTTCAATCCCCAGTTCTGCCAGAAAAAGAAAAAAAAAAAAAAAAAAAAAAAAAGCAGACATGGTATCTTGTCTAAACACTATTAGTTCAAAATTTTCTTCTCATTGAACTTAGAGAAAGTAGCTATATATCTATGCTATTTTGTATATAAATAAATATATATATTTATTATAAAATGGTCCTTCATTTATATCCCCCCCTTTTTTCCATAATTTTATTGAGAAACAAATAGCAATGAGACAGTTTCAAATCAAATTGGTAGGACAGTTTCAATATATCCCCTTTTTTTATTTACTTACAAAAGAAAGGGCTACAAGGATAGCCAACAATTTGGCCCTCGCCCTTCAAGGTCAGTGAGGAATCAGGACATAAGGGAACCTGTACTGTAACATCCTGTAACTCAGGGTGTCCCAATTTTCTGATCAAGGAGACTATAGGGCCACAGAGGAAAGTAGTTGGTGATGTAGAATGTGCCTAAGGAGAATCACATGGAGAGAAAACATTCTCTCAGGCTTTCACAGAGAGCAAACTGGTCAAGCAATGGCCTTGACTCATCCACATGGCTGGCACTGACAAAAGATCTATAAACTGCTATATAGGGTTTAAGGGTAAGTCCTGAGGGGAGTTGACTGACCTTGTTAGATACGAAAGATACATTTCTTGTTGTACAGGTGCTTTATCTTGTTCTTAACTATCCATCAGAAAAGTATAAAAAGTAAAGCCATATTAATATGCAGAGCTGTAAAAGGCTCAAGTCAACAACTTCTGACATTGCCTGTCATGGGGATAACGCAGTACTATTACAGGCTACTGGACTATATTGGATTATTCTGCTGAATTCATGCTCCTGCAATATACAAATGGCAATGGAATACACATCTTGTTGCACTGATTTTAATTCCAGGTTTCTCAACGCTTTAAGCTAAAAGTGGGCTTCTGACATCTCATCCCCACATACAAAGTAGGAGTTGATTTTCAGGAGACCACTGAAATTTCCTATAGCAGTCTGCAGTGTGTGTACAGAAGAAAGGTAAAAAGAGGAAAACTCCCTAAGTAGGAGTTGCTTTTCACATTTTTACTGTGACAGTTACATGGTTATTTTTTTGAAAGTATTTTGATACATTTAAGAAAACAGTTAATGTTAACTTTAGAAATGGGAAGAAAAGAGGCTGAGTCAAGAAGAAGAGATAAAGTCAATGAATATAATCAAAACTTGTTATACACATGTACCAATTTATCAAAATGAATCACATTATTCTGTATTATAATTATATACTGATTTAAAAAAGACCAAAGTACTTCCTAATATTTGTCATCACTTTTAGCACTTCCTGTCTATAGCTTACCTACATAAAATAATAAACAGATATTTGAAGTCAAAGATTAAAGAAACTTACTCTTTTTCCAGGAGGACCTGGTGGGCCTGCCTCACCAGATGGACCAGGAGGACCCTATAAAATGTGCAAAATTTTTTTAAGAAATTGGATAGGACTGTATAAACTACATAATTCCTCAATATCTGAACGGAGACTTTTTTCTCACTTACCCACATCGACCTTTCCTAATAAGTCAGACACTTAAACTTCCTCTAGGCAACCAGAGTTATAGACTCATATGCTCGCTTTGTTTGCAGCTGAAAGGAAGTAAGCTGATATTCCTACTATGTAAAACTCTTGTCTTTTTAAAAAATGCTAACTTGTTCCTGACAAGCACCCAATATCTGTACCAATTAATCCATGTGGGTAATAATCTTTCTATTTCACATAAATTTGTGAAACCACAAAACTATTACCTTTATATTTTTTTCTGGCACAACACTATAATTTTTCTGCCAAGCTGTACAGAAAGTTCTGTGATAAGATCTACCAGTACTATCTACACAAAATAAGCCTACATCTCCAACAGCAAACATAGTGGACACAGCTCTAAACATAAAACTATGTTTGGCATGGAGTTGGCCTGGCCACTCTCTTATTCCTTAATCAACCCACAGGCAGAGCACAAGTTGTCATTTATCAATTGCAGGAGAACAGGTTATACCACACCATGCCATGCTCATCTAGGCTCACAAGTTGCATAATTTATATCAATGAGGAGCTACCACATTGGCTTGCTCTCTCTATTTCTCTCTTTCCTTCCTTCCTTTTTTCGTTCATTCCTTCCTTCCTTTCTTCCAGATTTTAAATATAATTTTCTATGTAACACAAAGGACACATGTTAATATCATTGGTAGGATGTAACTGGAATTTCATTAGGAAGACCTGGACTATATACTATATTTGAATTCACATCAAGAAACACTCCATGAAAGATTGACTTCAGATTGGAATTCAAATATATTTTCAGGAAAATGTCAGCAAATTCAGCGGTACTATTGAAAGGTTGATCATTTTAAATTATTTCTGTTAAATAACTTGAAAGTCACTTAAGATTAAAACGAATTATTGCTCTTGCTTACCGGTTGTCCAGGATCTCCATCTTCACCCTTGTCTCCACCAACACCATCCTGACCCTGCAATCAGCAGTAGAAAATGAACTTAGCTATTTCTCCCTCTATGTCATTTTTATCAGGGAATAAAAGCTTCAAAAGGCAATCCTAGTATGTTCTGAGATAAACTATTAGCAGATGGAGGAATAAAATTATTGTGCAGTTTCTAAAGAATGGTGATTTCACTATTTCCATGAATATTAACGAAACTGCTACTAAATCAATTGAAAACACACAGTGTATTTTACAGAAGCAAAGGAAAAAATGTAATTAGCATGCAAGGCCAATGCATCCTTTCGCTGCAAATAAGCATGGTGTGGTTTGACATAGTGTGCATATTATGAAAATGACAAAGAAGAAAGCAAGAATCCTGTAACTTTAAAATAATAATGTTAGTACTTGAACAACTTGTTTGTACAACTTGAAGTCTGAAAAATTAAGTCAGATGAAGTGCATATTCATGCAATAAGATCTAACAGACTTTTATGGAGTGATTACTACTGTCTTCTTCTGCTGTTCCTTTAAGAGTTTTGTCTAATCATTATAAATGATGACATGGGAGTGCCCCCCACATGGGTCCTTTTTCCCACGATACTTACTGCAGGGCCAGGCTCCCCAGGAGGACCAGGATCTCCGGGAAAACCAACAGGACCCTGAAATGATGTGTTCAAAGGAAAATAAATTAAAAATAAATTTTCATAATGCTGTGATATTTTGAAATTTAAGAGGTTAAAGTCAAGCCAAAGGCATTAAAATGCTTGTGAATATATGAAATGAAGAAAAGCCAGCCGCACTAATGATGGTACAGGATATCATGGTTGCTGTCCTTCTATCAGAAGGTCCAAAATAAAATGGCCACAGGTGCTCACCGGGTTGCCCTTGGGGCCATCATCGCCTGGCGGCCCCTTCGCACCAGGAGGTCCAGCAGCGCCAGGTGCGCCCGCTTCTCCTTTCTCTCCTCTCTCTCCCTTGGGACCCTGTATAAGGAAAAAAGGTACCTTACTAGCATTAGTAACAGTGCTCACTGGCACATGGGCCACGCAATTCTTTGCTGTATTAGTGGGTCTTGCGCTCAAAGAATGCTTAACAGCATCCGCTGCCTTTACTAACTAAATGCCAACAGCGACCACTCCTCCCTCTTAGGTCAGCTGAAACATCTCTGAACACTGCCCAACGCTTCCTGGGCCAGGCTGAGTGGGAGACACAAACTCCTATCTGGTTGAAGCAAATCTGAGATAGACCACAGCAAGTCTAGCACAATTCATAAATAGTTATTAGATGGAGCAAAGATTATTTTGTCTTTTATGTAAAATTTATCAAAGTTAGTGAAGAGCTTATAGTTTTAATGCTTTTACTTATGCAAATATATTTTTAAAATCTGTATGCAAATCTAAATATGTAAAGGTACGCAGTGATTAAACAACAGGTTCTGCATTATGATTACCTTCCATGAATTGCAAAGTGAGTGACAAAGCAGATCATAGGTAGGAATTAAAATCACATGTTTAAAATGCTTTGAAAGAAACTCCTAATTTGGCACCCGATGCGGACAATGAGACAGCACTTACCCCTGTGCCTGCTTCACCAGGTGGCCCTGGATTCCCTGCTTCTCCGGGTTCACCCTACAGAAAAGAAAAACTCAAATGAGGATTAAAACACAGAAGTGTTTGCAAAACTGCCTTCAGCTATTACCGCCCCATTTTAGATTGTCCTTGAGTTATTATTTTGTTCAAAAGGCATCAAAACATCGTTAAAAAAGGGAGCTTCTGGTATAACTGACTTCAGTCTTTGTAATAAACAGGTGAGAAATGAGAATATCAGACACCCCGGATGCCACAGTGCCCAGGAACGGCCAGCACACTGACCA
This sequence comes from Octodon degus, assembly GCF_000260255.1. Classification (NCBI taxonomy): domain Eukaryota; kingdom Metazoa; phylum Chordata; class Mammalia; order Rodentia; family Octodontidae; genus Octodon; species Octodon degus. Next base: position 8,651,973 of record NW_004524660.1, on the reverse strand, counting down.
GGTTAACAGGTGAGCCCTCGCAGCAGACAGCTGCACACTGCCTAAGAAAATATGCGACATGCAGAAGACAGCCTCAATATTCACATAACAGCCAGGCTTACTGATTGAATATTTCAAATTACTTTACGAAATATGAATTTTCTTGTTCTTTAATACATCATCAAGTAATTATTATGTTAATATTATAAAATGTTTAGTAGAGATCTAAAGAACAAAGAGTAAAACATCGAAGGCAGTGAGATATTAACAACTGCTGCATTTGAGGGCATACATGTCATAACTGACAGCGTCTATAAGCTCTGGGTTTAGATGGCAAAAGTCCCTAATCTAGCAAACTAATAAAACCCGCCACTGGAAGTTTTAGCTACTAAAGTTCATAGCGAAGGTCGCCTACTTGGAAATCATAAAAAGTGGAACAATGTGTTCAAGCGACACTTAAACTGAAGTAACGGAACACATGAATGCACTGCGTGCAAATCATCCGTGTTACCAGTTTGAAATGGGAATTGCTACAAAGTGAAAAAAATAATGAGGCTTATCCATCCTTTAATTTCATTTTTTACAGTTTCAAAATGGTTTAGTAAGAGAATTACACAATGATTAATACATCGCATACTGTTGTCTCCATCGTAGTTACTCAGGATACAAGTTAGAGGCATAAAATAATGTCCAAGCAACATTAGCACAGGCCTTCCTTTCAATGAACTGAGAGAAACTAGCTCTATGACTACCTCAACTATCTATTTATGAATATATATATTTTTTCTTCTTCCCTTTCATTCTTTCCCTTTTTAACCATGACAGTTAGTCTTTTATTTGAACAGTTTCTGCCCAATTCACAAGATATAGCATACATTTTGGATCTTACTTACTTATTCAGTTCCTCACACTGAGGAGACAATATGACGTTTACATATTTGGGTCTTATTCATTTCATTATGAGTATGGTCTCAAGTTATATCCATTTACTTATAAAAAAACTCAAGTTTATTCTTCATTATGGCTATCCTCCACTATATAAAAACACATCTTTTTTAATTTATTCCTCAGTTGATGGTCATTCTGGTTGTTTCTTTTTTTAAATAATTTTATTGAGAAACAAATAGCAATGAGACAGTTTTAAAACCGATTAGTAGGATAGTTTCAATAATCAATAAATTGCATATTGTTGTCTTCTTAGTGGTTATTCATAGTACAAGATGCTTTAATTTTTAACTCTGACATTTTCAGTATCTCTGGCACAAGCTCACTCCTGCTTAACTGGTTTGAAATAAATTATGTTAAATATAAGCATAGTCCCTGAGAAGAGATTTGTGTGTACAATAATCCTTATTCACTAAGAATGTGTATCCATTTTAACTTCTTAAATTATGTACACAACAGTGGAAGACAAGTATTTTCCAGAAATGTATTAACAGTATTACTGTGCAAAATTTTTTTTCTTCTCTCAGAATGAAAGGCAGAAAGTTCTAGTGTTCTGTATAAGATTTACAAATAAAATATTCCTTTTATATTATTTTTGAAGAAAGAAATCAATCATCTATCTTTGGATGATGGAATGATATATAAGCAGCGTTTCTTCAACTGTTATTTATATTGCTTAAATGCAACAAGTAGTCTGTCATTCAAATCAACTGTAACATGTCCATCTTAAAAATATTATATATGAACACATATAATATTTATTTAGTACTATAGGACATCCATTGAGAATGTTAAGCTATTTTGTTATGTAACACATTAACCAGGGTAATACTGCAGGCAACTGCAACCAGAGGAAAAGAAAAAAGAACTATTGTTCTTACTGAGGCTTCATGTGACTTTATGTTACCTTGTCATCCTTATCAATTATAAATTTAAACTAACAGAGATTCTGAAAACATTCTTCCATTTTGAAATGGGGAAACATTTAAAGAAGAATATTTTTACTAAAAAGTTTCTATTTTAAAAACAATATTTTAAACTGTCCAAAAGTATATGGTAAATTACATTTATGTATATTGCAATCAAGTCTGAGCAATATAAATAGCATTTTTCTTTTTTTTCTTTCTTTCTTTTTCTTTTCTTTCTTTCTTTTTTTTTTTTTTTTTTTTTTCAGAACCAGGGCTTAAACTCAGGCCCTTGTGCTTGCCAGTCAAGTGCTTATTCTACTGAGCCATCTCATCAGCCCCACAAATTGAGATGGATTATTTTTTCTTGGCTGGGTCAGGCTGCCTTAAAGGCAGGTCTGCTAAGGCAGGTGGAGGTGGGGATCAAACGCTGGTATCCTGTTCCTGACTGCATTTGCATGAGCAGGTGCTTAAACAACTGAGCTAACCAGCAGGTCCCCATAAATAGCAATTACTTCAAATAATATTTTGTAACTTGTGTCATTTCAAATCTTTTGAAAGTGAGGTCAAAATGAAAAATAAAACAATGCTAGGACATATTGTATAAAATAAATCTGTATTTCTAATATCAACAATATCACTCAATTCTCATTTTATGACAGTAACTGCTATAAACTATATTACATAAAACATGAAGGAAGCAGTAGATCATAAATTTATCTTTATCATCTGGCCATTTTTTAAATGAAATCTTTTTTTATGTATTTAGTACAGGGTCTACAGGGTCTCAGTACATAGATCGGACTTGTGGTGATCCTCCTGTTTTCGGCCTCTAAGAGCTAGGATTACAGGCGTACCATGTCCAGTCTCTGTCTCAGCACGCCCTGGAGGTGGGGCTGGCATGGCATGCAAGGAATCGAACTCCGGTCCCTGCGCCTGCCTAAGCAGGTGCTTTAGTCTGCTGAGCTATCTGGCCATCCCCATTGGGCCATTTTAATCCACTCTGCAACATGGTTTTTTCCATAAAACTTTGTTTGGAAAAAAAGAATGAAACTAATCTGTATGTCCAGAATTACAAAAATGTATTAAAAATTAAGGAATTGTCTTTGAATATTTCTTGTTTTGAAGACATTTATGAAGTTCAGAGATAGACACAGCAAATAAGCTCTATGTGAAAAATAAGTTAAATCTATTTGCACAAACTGCAGCATGATTAAGGATATTACTTTCTTCTATTTTCATTGCTAACAAATGGAGTACATTTTCCAAAACAGAAAATAAATTAATAGGTAATCCAAAATAAACGAATTTCCTAAAATTCAGTCAGATTCCAAGCTGATATCAGAATTCTATAACCTATAGCAAATATATTACAGCGGATGCTAAAAAAGAACATTAGGACTATATTTCTATCCTGCTCTTTGTTACATTAATAAGTTAAGAAAATAAAAGAAAGATGAGAATGTTGTGTTGTGTCATTTAACTAAGTTCAAATCGAGCACACTGAAAAGGAAACAGTTAAGATTATCAATCTGATCAAATCATCCTCATGAGACACCAAACTGGTGTCACTCCAGAGGCTTCAAATTAAATGAAAACAATATGACTTTCTCAAAATAGACATCTGATACCAGGGCCTGTCTTTAAGAATTTTTCAGAAGAAACAGCATGAAAAATGCAAATGAAGTACTTAAAATCATTCCCTCTGTACTTCAAATCTCTAAGAGTCATTTAAGAGAAGCTTCAGAAGGCCAGAAAACTGAAGGCTCATTCCCACAACTTTCGGACAGCAGCAGTGCTGCGGGGAAGAGGCAGAAGGCGAGGGACTGTATGAGGCTGACAGCACTGATCACCAGGAAGCGCTTGGAGGCTGCCCCACACTGCTCTTTCCAGGGCAAATGAATTCAATGGTAAGTGTTGTTTTCAAACCCAATCCAACCACCAGGTCAGCTTAAGAACAAAATTTTCAATTAAAGAATATGAACAAATAACATTGTTTTTGCACTAAAAAATAGGTAATTTTCAAACATTTTCTAACTTAGCTGGATGTGGTAACAACAAACCTTCTGTAGTTCTAGCACTCTGGGAAACTGAGAAAAAAGACTGCAAATTTTAGCCTCGCCTGGGCAATTTAGCAAACAAGAAATATCCCATAAAAAATAAATACTAAACAAAGGGCTGGAGATGCTAATGTAGCTCAGTCCAAAGGTTTTAGGATCATTCCCTAGTACAAGAAAAAATAAAGACTATAAACAGGGACTAAAGAAAAAGAAAATTGTAATTTAATTGTAATGAAGAATTTTGGTAGTTAATCATATGGGATAATGGTAATAGAAAAATGTGAGTGCAATGGAAGAAGTAAATGTTCAAATAACATTTTAATTTCATTATCTATTTTGTGTAGGGTTAAATTTTTAATTAAAATCAATGAATTTGAATACAAATTAAAATACATGAAAAATGTTTGTATTAAGAAGCTGAATCACCTTTAGAGTATGACACAATTTGCACCACTTTAATAAATATCGAATTCAGAAACTTTATTTTTTTCTCTGAATATTTTATAGCACATAATTTCCTTACAACTAGTGATCCTACTTTTTTTTTTTCTTTCTTTCTTTCTTTTTGGTGGAACTGGGGATTGAACTCAGGCCATTGTGCTTGCCAGGGAAGCACTTATTCCACTGAGCCATCTCCCAGCCCCCCTTACAACTAGTAAATAAATTATTTAAAAATCAAACAAACATCCATGTTAATTTTCTTGCAATTTCTCTTAATACCTGATCAGAAATAGTGAAATAAGAAATAACTAATTTTGACATTTTAATGTAACAAAGAGGCACATTGGGATGAAATCATTGTCTCCAGAAAAGTTCATCTGAACTCAGATATTATTCCATCAGCCAACTATTTTGAAAAATGTCAAAGACAGGTCATAGTATTAGTAATAAAAACACAACCCAATGCATGAAAAGATCAACGACTCATTCCTCTGCTCTGTAAAGGATTTGGTTTCCCCGTAAGTTAGTTGCAGCAAACCACTTTCTTTCTTCAGTACTAAGTACATTTTACTTCCATCTCACATTCATGACTTTAGTGATTCTAATGTAATCACCTTCTACCAAAGTCTGTGATGAAATGACTAAAATTCTTCCTTTTCTGAAGTGTTGGAGGACTGAAACCCAGGGCACTCCACCACTGACCTTCACCCTCGTCCTTTCTACTGCTGTATTTTAAGCAGCTCTTTCCAAGATGGACCTGCTTTGCGATCCTTCTGCCTCAGACGTAGCAGGGCTAAGATGAGAGGTGTGCACCACCACTCTCAGCTTGGTTACTACAATTTTTTAAGTTTCTACTTTTCTACTTTACAAAAGTGTATAATGACAACATAAGTATCACACAGCTATTAAAGGAAGTAATTTATATGTGTCATTCTGTTTGATGTCTTGCAATTAAAAGAACGGTGTCTTAAAAATCATTTTAAGTTGTGTAAGTACTAAATGTGAGATAAGTCACATAACCAAATGGAAAAAAGTCTTAGAAAATGTTGATCCAAGAAACACCTGAAATACTGTAAACATTGGCAGAAGACATTAGCTTCTATTATGTCAAATTTTGTATCATTGATTTTCTTACTTTTTCTCCAACACCACCAACTGAGCCAATAGATCCTGGGGGTCCTTGAGGTCCCTGCAATTTAGAAAGTTGTACGGTTGTCCTTATTCTTCCAAAAAAACAGAAAGTTAATGAACATAAAACTAGATTTTTTAAAAAGAGAATATATACATGAATATTTTGAATAATTGGAACATTAAAATATAAAGATGACTTTTATTGAATTATCAAAGGCATTTATGCAAATAATTACTCTATCACATTAATTTTTAAACATGAGCACTGAAACAATAGTGGAAACTTTCCAGTGTTCTTCATGCCTGTTGAACACGGGACCATGACTGCAATCTCCCTGGGCATGGACTCCTTAGGCAGCTTTACGAGTGGATCAGTATTATGACACTAGGAAAGAATTACATAATCCATAGGAAAAAGCCACCTCCCCTTATAAAAACTGCTTTTGCCTTGAATTATTTAAGGTGAACTAAAACACCAAAGCTTTCTTAGGCCAATACCTCATAAAACACTTATTCGGGCCTGGCAGAATTAGAAGCAGGCAGAGAAGAGCAATGAGAAAGCCAGCCACGTGAAGGGCACATACACATTCTCATCACCAAAATACAGAGTCAGGAGATCTGCAAAGTCTAGAAATTCACTAATCATAACAATAAGATAAACATGGCATTACTTTTCTAAGCCGTACAAGGTTGGACCAATTTTCAGGCATGGAAAATAGCCTTTTTAAAAACATATTTGGTACAGCGTCTCGCTATGCAGCTGGGACTCCTACTGATCCTCCTGTTTCAGCTGCCCCAGTGCTGGGCTTGCAGGCACGGGCCACCACACCTGGTTCTGGAGGCTGGCTCGTCGGGTACAGGAGAGGCCAGCACGGCATGCAGTACCAGGGATCAAGCCCAGGTCTTTGCGCTTGCCGGGAAGGTGCTTAAACCACTGAGCTATCTTTCTAGTCCAGAAAATAGCTTTTTTATACAAGTGAGAGGAAACATTTTACATGGTGAGAGGTATACTTATTCACATATTGCTCCCACAGATTTTACATGCTGAAAACAGAACAGGCAAAGCCTAAGGACCAGCTTCGGCACAGTTAACAGACAAAGTGCTTGGAGGACAGATCTGCACTAGCACAACGCCAGTGACAGACCATCTCATCAGGCCGTCTTGAGAGATGAACTCAAGTTTCAAGAATTCAACTATTTATTGAAAAATTATCATACGTGTGATAAGTCTAGGCACCAGACCAGTCTGGCTTATCATATACAAATTATATTTCTCACTCACTAATGAATATATCTGAATGCGAAATATGTCTATTTTATATTTGTACTGACTTGTTCCCTACAAAGTCTGTTTCTTCTATGATTAAGGCGAGTGAATAGATAATCCTTCAGTTCTCTTGCCCTTCTAACACTGAGAAATTGCGTAATTATCTGCATGATATCTCAGGAAACATCTGCCATTAAATAACACCAAATTTTAAATTCAACTTCAAAGTAATTAGCGTATATTTCCCAATCTTACATCAGCTCCGTTGGGCCCTTGAGGGCCTCTTGGGCCAGGAGGACCAGGTGGACCCTATAAAAGATAAATAATGAAGTTTACAAGGGTAAAAGTGAAATGCATTTCTATTTTTAAGAAAACTAAAAAAAAAATAAAGCCAGTAAAATCATAGTCAGTGAAGCCCATAAGGGTTATACGTTATTATTAAAAATACAACAACATGCTATTAAAAATTCCTTTTCACATAGCTATGAGGACATAGTACTTCAGAAAAAAACACAGCTTGACAAGGAATCCTATGGGTAATGTCTAGAATAAGGTATTCATAAAACAACTGGAAATCCTAGTGATAGAATACAATAGAAAGTATAAAAAACAAAGTAGGGACTAGTAGAATTAATAGGATCACTGTTTTATTTATTTGTAACTTGGGTTGTGGTGTGCATGTGTGTATATGCATGTAAATTCTTCAGTTCTACATCGTGGAATTGGAAATAGTAGTTATGTAGTTGCACTCCCCAAAGTTTCTCTTCCCTGTGTGTGCAATAAAATCACCTCGGGGCACAGTTTATAAACTATCAATGGCTGTAATTCCTTCCCTGAAGGCTGTAATTACAACAGTGTGCAGTGATGATAGCGTATTAGGGTTTTGTAGAAGGCCTCAGCGTGGCCTGATGTCATGCTAGAAAAGCTTTCTAGTTGTTCTTATTATGACCAAATTAAGAAGATATCAGTGAGATATATCTCTGATTCCTAGAACCTCAGCAGCCACGGCAAGAAAGGAGCTAGCTCTGCATCAGATGCTACCTGAAAGCGTTCATCATCGTCTGAATCGACATTTATTATGCATTCTTTACAATTAGCTTTATTAAGTATGAGATTTATCTGAAAGGTAAAATCTAGGTGTGGTCCTTAAAGACAAAAAAACGCAGCACAAAAGTGTGAGAACAGTAAAGGACCTAAAACTTTGGGGCAATGGAGACAGACAGGAAAGAGCAATTAAGAAATGTGTTCATTATGTTTCACTATAGATTTCCATTACTTTGATAAATTATTTTTATGTAAAATAGTATTTAATAAGCAAAGAAGTATATTTCAAATTTGATGTGAAGTATTATTAGAGTAGAAAGACAGAGTTAATACAAGTAATTTCAATTCATAGCATTTTAATAACAATAGAGTTCCTTGTTAAATTTATATTGTTTGAAAAAACAAGAGTTTATTCTGAATACTTTCTACTTAGAGAAATCTCGTGAGCATATGACATATTATTTACCTGTTCCATGTCAAAGTCCAAAGCTAAAGACTAAGAAATAACATGTGGAAATTCAGTATACATATTTCAATAACGTACTGAAGATAAAAGTAACAATATAAGAACCAATGAAGTGAACTGAAGAAAGGATATTCACTAAAGGGATTAATAGTATATTTAGTGATTTCCAGATCATCACTGAATGACAAAAAGAAAACAGGTCAGCACAGAAAGCGTCACACTCCTAGGACCACACAGCCTGCCAGCGGACGCTGGGCTACGCCAGCTAGAGACGCAGCCATGCTCCGCGCCCGCCACTCACCATCGGGCCAACGTCACCATTTTCTCCTTTCTCACCAGGGGGGCCTGGCAAACCCTAAAACAACAGAGTAGAGCAATAAAAGTCATCTATGTATTTAAATCCATACGCTTGGTGAATTTCTGATGAAAATGTTAAATAAATACATGGAATCTATGGAGACTTTAATTTGCTAAAATACTTCTATTACAAGTGATAAAATCTTACACCAATATTTACAACTTAAATTTATGTTTTGTACAATATTGAGCCATTTAATTTTTGTTATAATACCTAAATACACAATTTGATTTTGGTATTATGATAATAACATATTTCTTGTTATCTATGTTTTTCAATGTTTGCACTGTAGAATTTCAGATGGAATCTAAGTAAGAAATGAAAATCCTTGAGTTCTTTCCCTGCTGACACCTATTGATTCTTTTGCTGCACTGCAGTGGTTGGAGTTAAGAGATTATGACCAATGATAACAGACATAATCTACTTATTACCCTTATGTGCATATACCAAAAGTATTTGAAAATGAATTTCAAAAAGCAATACCTTTGTGCATAGATGACTTTTGAGATTTTTAAACTATCTTGCCTTACACCTCTGTCTCTGTGTGTGTGTGTGTGTGTGTGTGTGTGTGTGTGTGTGTGTCTATTTTTGCCTTTTTGAGACCATATCTTCCTAAGCAGTGCAGGCTGGCCTGGAGCTCACTTGGCAGCCCAGGCTGATCTTGAACTTGCTGTAATCCTCCTGCTTCAACCTCCCAAGTGGAGTGTAGGGGTCAACAGTGTGCACCGCCACGCAGTCTTCTATTCCATGTTTGAATATAGGCAATAACCCACGAAAATGTTTTATGATGTACTAATTCCACATAGTTTCCAGTTAGGAGACTGTTTCAGTGACTATATTTTCAAAGTTTTAAGTATACCATATACTCATTTTCATGAGAAAATCTTAGTCACTGCTTCATAATGGACAGCACACACACATGTTCTGTGTGTTTGTTGCTTGTTTTTCTTTAACATAAGTAAGATGTTTAAAAAGAGATGGTTATTTGTACTTTCCGATCTGTTTCCATCCTCTGAGAGTCACTTCTGGAACTGCAAACTTTTTAGAAAGAACTATCCAAGTAATGCTTTCTGTATCTTTTCTTCAGTCTGCCCCAAAATTACCAGAAGGTGACTGCTAAAGTTTTAGATTCCTAGGCCATCTTCAGAGTCTATTTAATTTATGAAACACAGGAACTTAAATACTTGAATATAAAAGAGGAGTTTAACAAAAATGGCATAAATATTTTTAAGACCATTTCTTTAAGACCATTTTTTTTAAGTTATGGGCATTTTAAATTAAATACAAAACTTAGTCAAACATCACATACCAGAACAGTCAGATCCCATTTATTTTGTTCAAATTTCAACTTTTTTGGTACCAAGAGTCTAAACCATGACCTCACACTTGCCAGGGTCAACACATTTAGTACTTACTAAGCGAGCTGATTTAAACCAACACATTGAATGACAGGTGCACCTTGGTTAATAGGCTTTTGGGTTGGTTTTTTGTTTTGTTTTTTTTTTTTTTTTGCACAGGCATATTTTCTTTCTGTGCATCATTATTCCTATCAGTTTAAGGAAATTCCAAACAGTAATTTTTTAAAATTACTTTTCAATATAGTTTGAGTTTGATTAAAATAGAATGTTCTTATTATTAAAAGTAATTGAACAAATCCTGAGGGCATTTCACTGACCTTCTCAGACCAAAAAGCTACAACTCTTGTTGCATAGGTCCTGCTTTACCTTGGTCTTAACCATCCAGCAGAAAAGTATGAAGACGAAATTATAAGAAATAAAGCCATGCTGTTAAGTTGAGCTGTGGGGGACTCAGGTCAATAATTTCTGACATTGCCAGTTAAACAGAAGACCCAATGCTATTATGGGCTACTGGACTCTTTTAGAATATTTTTCTGAGTTTACACACCTATAATATTCAATAACGGAACTTAGAAAAAATGGGGTATACAGATGAATGTCCATTTTGTATCTGTGTATTCAAAGTCGTTGGGATAGATATATAGTTACATTCTGTTAATGAATAGAATGATTTGTTCTAATGGTGTTTGTAAATAGGATCACAAGTCCGCATCTTGTACAGCAATTAACCACTAAGAAGAATATATGCAGTGTATTATTTGTTGAAAAAAAAATAAAAAAAAATAAAAGTAATTGAGACATAATGAGACAAATTCTCTTGCTGCAAGGAACTAAATGTGCGTAATGGTAGTACAGTGTTAAGCAGTCTTAATGTGTCCTAAACTTTTACTAGGGAGTTATTAATGCATGGAGAAATTTTCTTTTTAAAAAAATATTTATTTACTTGTATTCTTTTACTTTTTATTGCTTTGGTACAGCATCTCACTACACAGCTCAGACTCGTAATGATCCTTCTGTTTTCAGCCTCCCCAGTGCTGGGATTACAGGTGTGCACCACTGTGCCCAGTCTAAAATTTTGGTTTTGAATCAATGAATTTTTTCTCTTTATTGATAACACCAAAGATGAACTTAGGTTAGGAACTCTGACACACACTTTCCTATGCCAGCAGACAGTGAATAGGCTGAATACAAAGTAATTTACTGTAAGTGGTGGCTCCTTATTATTTATACACATGTAATTGCTAATATTTATTTTTCATGAAGACCCAACTGACAGATATAGAACTCTCTGTGAGCAGGTTAGTTGCGTTAGCTTCTGTTTAGTTTTCTAATTTAAAGTGGTAGTTGTGGAGAATACAATCAATTTTTTAAAATACAATCAATTTTTAAATGACGATTTCTTGAGTCATTCTCATCAAAGAATAATTTCTTTGTGAAAATAATTTTCATTGACTATTTGTAACCATAAGCTATAGCGAACCATCTTTTAACCATAGGTACTACATTCCTACGTGAAAATTCAAAGAATTCATAACAATTAAATAAATAAAACTCACAAAATTCGATAATACACTATCTATAAGCCATCCAATTTCAATGCCTTTGTTTTCAAATGTGTTCTTATACATATCGATAAGTAACATTCATGACTGCTCATTTTTAATTGGTTAACAATAATAGTTACACATAACAAATATGAACATAGTCTTTTTCCACTGTGCAAGTATAAAAACTATTTTGCATTAAAATAAAGTGGGAAATTAGAATATGTGTACTGATAAATGTCCATTTAATACTTAACAATAATTATATGATAATTTATTATATTGTATTTATAATTAATTTCTACAACTATAGATGGAAGAATCAAACCCCAATATTTTATAATTTTATTATAAAATAAAAATCGATATGTATAAGAACACATGAAAATAGGGAATTAAATTATAAAAATTTTATATTTATATACTTTTTTAGATCATCACAAACTCTCAGGTACACTGAACTAGATGACTTAATTTATCTCTCTGAGGTCACTAACGTGTGTAATACCCACCTGGTGCCTGTAAGTTACCTACAACACAGCTCTGTGACCTGCCGAAGGGCCCTCAGGTGTACGCGTGGCACCGCCTGCAGGGCGCGAAGGCAGCAGCGGAGCCCTGGGCCCTCCGGCCTCCACGCAGCAGTGAGCGCCACGCCGCGGGCCCCAGGAGGTGGGTGCTGCCCGCGTCCGCCTAACCCCTCGTAAGATGTGTCTCAGCAACAGAGCCACAGCTTGCAGTGCTTCTCACTGTCCTATTTCTTCTCCCCAAAATGCTTTATACAAAGTATAAATTATAATTCTGAAATAAGTTATTTTACTAGTAATCTATTACTTACTAGAAGTAAATCTTTTACTACTGGTTTTTAAAATTTTCCTACTGTTGCCGAACATCTGCGGTTGGCAATTGCTATTAACACCTTGTAATTTCTCCAAATGCTTTTAAACTTCGATAGTCATCTGAATTATAAACATTCCTGCTCTGAGACATACTAAAGAATGACTCTAATACGTTAGCTTTAGTTATCTATCTGCAAAACTGTAATTCATTTTTTAAACAAAATGGGAATAAAGAAAAACATGTGATACCTAAGGTGCAGATGAATAGCAGGTACCGGAACCAGGCTTATTTTCTTCAGAAAAATTAATGAAATTTTAGTATATGTGCTGCCGAAGTGAGCACAAATTAATGAAATTTGATTTAAAAAAAAGAAAAAATTTGAAGCTCAGATGTACATATAAATAAAATAAAATACTCATTCTGACTAAAAATTGTTCCTTCAGAGAAAGACAAAAAAGTTTTGTTTCCCCTCCACCAATGAAAGTTAGGGCGAGAGAGAAATCTAGTGTGAGCAGTCTGAGAACACCTTACCTGGAGACCTATGGGACCAGGAGGTCCTGGGAAACCTCTGGCACCCTCGTCGCCTTTTTGTCCAAACATGCCCTGCTGTCCCCTGGGACCTGGCTCACCATCGCCCCCCTAGAGAACAAACAGTAAGGGAATTATCACATACAGCAAAGCCATAAGGACGTACTATGGAAGCATGCTGCCCTTTCTAAATCATTAAAAGCTAATTTATTTGAGAATAACCAAGCAAAATGTAGACTAAAATTTCCATTCTTTTACTGTAAATATGCCACTCTTTGTCTAACATTTTTTTTTTGTTTCAGGCTGTGGTTGATTCTGACGATCAAACATTAAAAATGGAATAACAAATTCCTAACGAGAAAAATATTGTTCAAAATTTATTGTACATTGAGTATTTTCAACTAGCTATGCTCTATTTTCAAATCAAGTCACATTGTTTTTGCTCATCAAGGCCATCTGTTTAGCTACATTAACTTAAATACGATTCAGCGTCAAGCGCAGGAACAAAGGCACTGCCTCACGAACGCCACTGGCTGTGTGCTGACTCATAACTACAATGACGAAGCAGTGAGGCTCAGGGTCTGTGCGCACAGTGAGTACTTACAGCAATCCCAGGGGCGCCAACTGGCCCTTGGAGGCCAGGGGGACCAGCAGGACCCTACAGAGAGGTAAAGATCAGGCATTTGGCAACAATCCAGGAAAATCTCAATTCTATATAGCAAAACCATTGGCTGATTGCAAACTTATTTCAGAGTCATTTGCATCTGGACAGGTCAACTGTTTATTTTATAACTTGGAGACTCATACATTCATCTATGAAGTCAATTTTAACTTGACAACTAAATCTTGAAGATTGCAAAGTTCTTAAAAAGGAATTGTATGCTAACCTAAATCATGCTGAAAATTCATATTTGAATTTTTTTTTTTTTTTTTTTTTTTTTGGTGGAACCGGGGATTGAACTCAGGCCCTTGTGCTTGCCAGGGAAGCACTTATTCCACTGAGCCATCTCCCCGGCCTGAAAATTCATATTTGAAAAAGTTTAAAACATGAGTTTTTTCATGAAATATGTATAAGTCAGAAGCAACATATTTTTTGTATACTAACTTTTAATAAACATCAGGATTCTGAGGATTCTATATAGATAAAATATGATTAGGAAAATTTAAAATGTATGTACACACATGCCAACTGTTACAGTAAAGGTAAGTCTTTACTTTGAACACAAGATCGCACAAGTCATTATGAGTCTTACGTGCACAGGTATTTCTTAGCTACCTTATTTTCTTATTAATTCATTAACTTACTATGTTAGGAACATATTAATAAGTCCTTGGGGCTTATTGCAGAAATTAAAGAAGTCACTGAAGCAAAGATTATGAAAATGTTGTCCAAAAATACCTGAGAGCCACTCGTATTTCTTCAAGCTCAGAACTACGACCCCAAAACTCTAAGACATTACTGTCCTTGCACCCAGCACAGACGCCCGCAGTCAGGTGCGAGGGCAGCCGGGGCAGCTGCCGGGCCTAGCGCCCGTGAGCCGGCAGCGCAGCAGCATCGCGCGGCGCTCGTCACCAGGCGCTGCTGCTCGCAGGCGCACAGGCGGCCACGCTCGGCGTGAAGCGCCTGAACGCCTTCTTCACCACGTAAACGCCTTCTGTACTATGTACAAGTCTTCTGATAATGGCGCGGCCAACTCTCGCAAAGATGCACGAAGCTCTCTAGCATTACACTGAAGTCACATCGCTGGCCAGGCTACAGCTTAAACTGAAATCGCAACCAGTAATTTTACATGGAATATTATTTCCATTTGAAAGAGAATAATCATAAAAATTTATTATTTAGACTTGGGAATCTGGCAGGAATATTACTGAAAATATAACAAGGCAATGACTTCAAAGGAAACAACTGACTGCATTTTGTATCAGTGATAAAATTTAAACTTTCAAGGTAATTTAGAAATTTTGAAATCTTGTATTTCTCACTATGGGTTTCACAGCTTCCCATTCTGAAATATTTTAATGAAATAATACAAAGAGTTTACTAGTTTGATATCAGAATTCATATTAAAGATGATCTTTATGAAAAACCAGCACTTAGCAAATTTCTGTGTGTAATCAAAGAATATCCAAATTTAAGACATTTTTTAGACATTTACCCATTTTCTAATTATGTATCTGCGTGAGTTTGGATTTAAATCAAAACAACATGTCACTGTAGACTTGCCTGAGAAACAAATTTGAGAACACAGCTTTTTCTATTAGGGTAGAAACAAATAATACATGCTACTCTTTGTACTGTACATATTTGCTTTGAGGAAATACAGCTATTATTCATCAAATGTATTTGCTATTATTTTAAATAAATCAATATAAGAATACTTAAAATGTCTTTATTGTAAATTATAGTATGAAGACCCACAGAGACGACAAGCACTTTGGTGCCCTGAGACCTGCACAAAACCTACGAGGTCTTAAGACAGAAACGTACAACGATTGATGGCTTAGCAGCTAGGCAACCAGGCACATTTACTTAGAGCTTTTAAAGAAGAAATAACATTTCTTCAAAAATGGCTCTTCTTAAATTCATGTTATTTTTAATTAGACAAATATGTGTGCTTTAATGCAATTACCTCCAAGTTGTTTTGTAACGTTTGTACATTTTTCTTTGCTAGAAACATTCAACTCAGGATTTTGCAAGTCCGTCCTAATAAGATCTCTTCTCAACGTTGTAAGTTAAGATATTCAGTCATTTCAGCTAAGTGGGTGTCAGAATTATGGGTGAGCCAAGGGCAGAAACGGAACTGTTTGCTGGCAATAACCGCCGGGAATGATACATAAATCACTGTACTACATAAAAGATATACAAATGGACATCACTTTCCCACTTTGGATTCCTTCTGGAAAGAAGATACATGAACACTTAAAGACAAATCAAAAGAACTTTAGAAAGTAAATATCTATAGAGGCTAAAGTTCTGAAGTAGCTATCATCACCAACCGTGGTTGATACAAAATGAAGGAAAAATTTCAGATTACTAGAGTCACATTTAAAATGGACAAGTATGACAAGGCTCTTAAGAGGCAAGAGTGACTATGGTATTTGAGTGAGAAACAACTTATTTTGATGGATTTATTATTTGCTAAGCAAAACAAGTACCATACATGAGAAAATATTTATTAATCTGCAGTCCCATAAAATTTAGCAGTTGTATTTATTTAGATACACAAACGTATATTTTTTCATAATCACGTGGAAAAAGAAGCTATTTATTTATATTTTTACTCTTATTTGCTAAAGTGGAGATGATTTTAAAAACTTGTCAATATCAGATGTTACTTAACCACATAAATATAAAGCCTCAGAATTACAGTGTTCAGAATTATGCAACCACCAAAGATAATAAAATACTTATATTAAAGCATTTGGCTAGTTAACCAAGTAGTACTACAGGAAAATATCCATGGAAACAGCAAAAGGTATTAAATAAAGAACCAGTCTCAGTAAGTAATTATCAACTCACATTTTCTCCTTTGTCACCCTTGCTGCCTTTTTGTCCTGGTTCGCCAATTTCACCCTGTATTTGAAAGATTTAAATTAATCTCTAACTCGTCCCACGTGCCCCTGCAACATCTCATTAGCGCTAAACATGAATGAACTTTAGTGCTCAGTGACCCTGCTTCAAGTGTAAGCTCCGGGTCTTTCTGCTCCTGACTTTCTGGTACTGGCCAATACACAGACAAATCAAGTCAGTTTCATTTTTGCAGAATACCGACACTGACACATAATTTAAATACTGGACTATATTGAATTATTTTCCTGAATTCATGCACCTACTATATTTAAATGGCAATGGAATACCCTTCACTGACAAAACTAAACAAAAAAGGATACAAATGAAGGACCATTTTGTATCTGTATACACAAAATAGGATAGATACACAGTTACTTTCTCTTAATTCAATGAGAAGAAAGATTTGTACTAAGAGTGTTAGGACAAGATATCCTGTCTGCATCTTGTACTATGAATAACCACTACGAAGACAACAATATGCAATGTATGAATTATTGAAACTGTCCTACTAATCTGTTATGAAACTGTCTCATTGATATTTGTTTCTCAATAAAATTAATGAAAATAAATTTGTCTCTTATACCATTATTATAAACCGATAATAAAAGTATGTTGATTTACAGGCAAATAATCATGTATTACTCAAAAAGTATTTTTTCTCCTTTTCTAAATATTAAATGACACATTATAAGACTGCTGATTCACAAATGTTTTATAACATACTGTAATATTTAAAATACATGTAATTTGGCACAGCCCTACACACTGAATAAAAAGTTTAATGCTGTATAATTTAGGAAAGGGAGCACATCAAGTGAGTATGCGGCTCATTTGTAAGGCTTAACGTGCAGTACCTTAGATATGGAAGCTAAATATGTGCATTATATTTTTGTTATGTACATTTCAGCAAAAAAAAAAAATGTCCGTTACTATTGTTTTCTTATTCATTTTTTTTCTTATATATTATTTAATATAGGCCCAACTAATGCTTAACCTCTAAAACAATACTTCTGAGCATATGGATGGTGCAGCAAAATTCACAAAAGGTAGTTTTCCATTGGGATCTAAATCTTAGAGATGCTAATTACAGAATGATTAGGGAAGAAATCGTGCTTTCTCACAAACTGCGCACACAGGGCCTCTGAGCACCAACCTTGTCTCCATCTTCTCCGGGAGAGCCCGCAGGACCAGCTGGCCCTGGGAGCCCCACAGGACCTTGAACACCGTCTCTCCCTGCAGGGCCTTGGGGACCTTTCTCTCCCTGCATGGAAAAATCCAGCAGATCAATAATTGGTATAAGAAACCAAAGAATCAACTATTTGCTGATATATAAAAATTAGATTGGCAAAAATAAATTACTGAATAATTCTAAGAGAAAAAGCTCCAACTACGATTTGGGAACAAGACAGACCACTGCCCGCTGCGATCATTCATGACAGCCTAGGGCCCACAGAACTCCCCAGCGTCAACTGTGACTCTCCCTGTCTAACGCACGCCTCATAAGCAAGGCGCGGCGCGGCAGATGCCAGCGCTGTGGATCCTGCCAAGCCTCTCCACGTCTTCCTCCTGGGCACCACTGGAGCCACGTGCCGTGCACGTGAGCCCAGAAACTGTGACATCCACCTGCGCTGCCCAACTCTGCAGGACGTCTGACATGGAACACGGCCCTGCTTTTAACAAAGGCTATAGGGATTCTTCGGAGATTGGGGATTTTGATTTTAATTCCCAGTTGCTTCTCCTGATTCAAAACAAGGAGCTTACCTTTCCTGCATTTGTTCTTTCATTTTCACCCTGCTGACAGCCATTATTTTTGTGCTTATAAATGTGCCTTCTTCTCATGTGATTTTAAATACACAGACTTGCCAGTGCACACAGCTTCTATATGCTTTGCAGACAAGAGGCCGCTTGCGAGCAACGCTCCGTCTGCACTGACAGCTGCCCCGCACCCCAGCCTCCCCTCCTCATGGCTCCTGTCGGATCAGATCAGCAAGGGCAGCAGATCCCCTAAGAGCAGAAAGCCCGCCATGAGAGGAACGTGGAGGGCTCTGGGCTGCATTTCCTTAGAATCAGCCTGAAGCTGTACCGCAGTACTGCTCTCCGGAAACATTACTTTTCACAAAACCAATTGCTGGTGCCAAATGGGTTGGGGAATGCTGCTAGAAAGCATCTTTTCAGAGTTTAAAATGATTTTTATTTCTTCAGTAAAATTTTCATTCATTTTGAGTAAGACAGAGATTCTAGGTGCATAAAGTGCGTCTCTTTTCTCTTGTTAAACCCGCCAGCAATCCACGCACCCTAGGTTCTGCCTCGCGTCACCCCTTCCCTGTGGTCTCCACCCCATCTCCTGCCTTCACACTGACCACTGTGCATGTGCTAAGTTTTACAGCCCTTTGCTTTCCTGTGCATTCCTGCGCACAGGGGTGGCCCTACGGCAGCGCACGCGGTCAGGGCCCACCCCTCCGCACAGCTGTAGTCAGCCTACCCTCGGCCACGTCCAGCTCCTGACACAGGCCTCCTACTTCACCTCTCAGGGGCACGCTATTCTAAAGTACAAGTGCTCCTGGCGTGAACCATTACAATTATTTGCTACCTGTACCCATATTGATTAGGCTTAGTGTGACCTACCATGACCTGGCTGTCACCTGATCAACAGCTAGTTTATTAATTAATGAAATAAAAGCAAAATATCTATGAAATAGTTAAGTTATTGACCACTTAACTGTCCACAATCCACACGTTTTCATTTTTCAAAATGTAACAGTATCATATAAAACACACCCTCGGGCTGGGGGTGGCGCAGTGGGCAAGGGCCTGAGTTCCATCCCCGGTTCCACCTTGGGCTGGGGTGGCGCAGTGGGCAAGGGCCTGAGTTCCATCCCCGGTTCCACCTTGGGCTGGGGTGGCGCAGCGGGCAAGGGCCTGAGGTTCCACCCCCGGTTCCGCCTTGAGCTGGGGGTGGCGCAGTGGGCAAGGGCCTGAGTTCCATCCCCGGTTCTGCCTTGGGCCGGGGTGGC
>NW_004524660.1:8627796-8631483 GCF_000260255.1 Octodon degus | reverse complement strand
GGCGGAACCAGGGATTGAACTCAGGCCCTTGCCTACTGAGCCATCTCCCAGCCCCCTATTTATTTATATGTATTTAGTAAAGGGTCTACAAGGCCTCACAACACAGATGGGGAAGGGACTTACAGTGATCCTCCTCTTTTCAGCCTCCCAAGCACTGGGATTATAGGTGTGCCCCACCATTCCTAGTCTCATTGCACCCAGGGGCTGGGACCAGCACGGCTTGCTGGGGATCGAACCCTGGTCCCTGCTTCTGCCTCAGCAGGCGCTTTAGTCCACTGAGCTACCTGGCTGGCATAAGAACCATATTTTCTACCAAAAAAAGTTTGGTTTTTTTCAATGCAAGAAGCTGCAAGAAATTCTAGTCCTCTCTGGTCTTATCTCCAGAGTTTCTAATTTGGTTGATAATTTGGGGGTTGTGTTTAAGCCATAATTACTGCCATAACTAAGTATATTCTTCATTCTCATTTTTAAAAATCATTTATTTATTTAATTTATTTGGAACAGGGTCTCGCTATGGAGCTCAGGCTTGTAGACCCTCCTGTCTTAGTCTCCCCAGCGCTGGGATCACAGGTATGTGCCACCAAGCCCGGTTTCCGTGGCCAGCTTGGCAGGGGGCCAGCATGGCATGTGGGACTGGGGATCGAATCTGGGTCTTTGCATTTTCCAGGCTGGCGCTGACACTCCTGAGCTCACTTCTCAGACTTGATTCTAATTTTTCACCTTCTCCCTTCCAGAAATGGTGGGTAGCTAGGTAGGCCAATGACTTGAATTCTAGATGACCCAACTTGTGGTTTTCTTCATGTAAGCCTTTCCCTGCTAACAAGTGCATATTTTTACACAAACCCGTCAGAGAAAGTAAAACTGAAAATTTATGTCATGAAGAGAAACATGTAAAAGGCTACACCTCGCATTCTGGCCAATATTCACTTTTTTTTTAAACGAGGCATTTCTGTGCATATCTGTGGGCACTCTGCCCTGACTCTCCTTCTGCCATTATCCCTAAACACCTCCTCAAAAATGCAGTATAATGCTATGTCTAGTGGTTAGTTTTTCTCAGAAACCTTTTATTAAAGGAAAATATTTTGAACTATAAAATTAGACTTTACTGTAAGTGAAGTGATTACAGGTGAATTACACTGTAATCAGTGTGATTAAACATGTACTGAAAGATTAACTAAGTATTTTGTGTACATCATGCACCTTTTGCTTATGTCTATTAAACTGGTTTGTGATTTTGTCTTGGAATACGATAGCGTATTTTTATAAAAAATAATTAAATCAAAGGTATAAATGGAAAAGCCCTGACACAGAAACATAAACCTATTAAGTAGGATAAAGTCCACAATCACTAAAATATAAATATCTTTGGACCAAATACGTGTGAGATGCCTGGCCAGATGCCTCCCAGGCCTCACGTAGACGCAGCAAGCGCAGCCACCTTCCCCTGCGTCACCAATCCCACAGGAGGCCTGCCTGAGCCCGATGTGGTCACAGGAGTGCCAGAAGTCCACCCTTTTCTAATGTAAATCAGCAGGGTGTAGTTTAATCAAAACTCCCAATTTTACTTTTTTAAAAGGAGCAAACTGAGAAGGCTTTTACAATAATAATATCCAAGTCCCTCACAGATACTAGGTTTTATCAACTGTGGGAAATTTCATCTTATTTAACTGAAAACGAAATTTTACCAATTACAAATATGAAGGTGTCTTCACACACAGGCACACAGCAAAGAGAACGCAGTGAGCTATGAAGACCTAACACCCCTGAACAAAAAGTCCTACTTTGTGCAGGTCAGCAGCTTACTATCTTCTCTCCTGACGTTACTTACAGGGGCACCTTTCTCTCCAGCTGGCCCAGGAGGTCCCTGGGGTCCTGGACGCCCCGGCAGACCGATGGGGCCAGCTGTGCCTGCGGACCCGCGTTCTCCTGGTGAGCCCTGGGACACAAGAAGAGAAGTACTTTAATGATAGGAAAGGTGATGCTGATCCTGGAGTCACTTAGGGAACAATAGAATCTTACAGGTTAGTAGGAACTAGAAAAGTAATTTTTAAACAGCTTCAAGATCTCAAAAAGGAATTCTTGTAACCACTATTTGGAAAGTTAATTTCTAGTTCCAATGTGAAGTACAGATGTTGAAGTTAGGAAATGTTGATGACATGAAAAAACTTTAAAATGTAATATTTTAATATTAATATTATTTAATACTTTATATGTATTTCTTTTTCTATTTGTGTTTACAATTGTGTACAATATAAAACATGCATTCCATTTATCGAACTTTTTATATAGTATTTTTGCACTATAAAAGATTGGCAGAGCACACTCCCTATTTTATTTCTTAAAATGACTTCTGAGTTTCAATTCAAAGCTGCTAAATCAAAATGACTTCAGAAATTCTCATATCTATTTATTCACATAGGCAAGTTTGGTAACTAGTATCCTGGAATTTAAACTCTTCCCTCTAGAGAAAAAGTCCTTAAATTTACTCAAAGTCCTCTAGGAATCACTAGGTCCTATGAGGAAGACTGCGTAGACAATTCTTATTTGATTGGGTTATGAAATCCACTTTATAGAAAGACGTCATACATATTGTAACTAATCTGCTTTACAAAAATCTCATGTAAAGTGTTTTAAAGATCAGCCTGTGAATAATGTCTTCATATTGATCATCTGCAGCAACAATTTCAAACAACGTTTAGGACTAGAATAAGGGAAATACAACCATGTAGTTCCTCAGATAAAAAAAACTCAAATACATCTATTTATTTCCATTTGTGATAATAAAGCATAACCTTATGTTGTGTTGGGATAAGGTTACCAGATGAGTGATAAAGTTACAGTATACCCTATTTCAGGATTGAACCAAATGTAAAAATGGTTTCCCATCAGTTTTACTAAAAAAAAAAAAAAAAAAAAATTCATCATTAGCAGCTTTCTTCCATGATTAACACTGTATGACTTGGCAGGTGGAAGCCAGCGGAGCTGTGAGGCGAGCCTCGGCCTCACTGCCCTAACTGACTTCAGCATGGAGGAGAAGGCAGGGAACTGCAAGGTTCCAGGCGAGCTGGTCAATGGCTTCAAGACTGCAGAGCCCCAGGAAGCAGACCGTGCCTGCCTGCAGTGCCGGACCCTGAAGACCCACATCCTCAGAGCAAGCTGCTCGAGGGTGACAAGGACCAGGGAGCACAGAGCGCGTTCACACCTGCAGGGCCTCGTCTGAGGAGGAGTCAGGAGCAGATAAGGTTCAGAACAGAGCCGATGATGGTGTGAAAGCCTCGAAACTAGATGAAGAATACTTACTAGAACTGGAAAAAAATATGCCAGATGAAGAGAAACAGAAGAGAGCACTAGACTAAGGGAAGAAGCAAATGAACAGTTCAAGAAAGGAGATCACGCAGAAGCTGAGAGTTCTCACACGCAAGCCCTGCAGATGTGCCCAGCATGCTTTCCAAAGGACAGAGCTCTTTTGTTTTCAGAGTTGCAGCACGGATGAAACAGGACAAGGAGACGGCCATCAGGGACTGTGGCAAGAGTGAGACAGGACAAGGAGGAGGCGGCCATCAGCGGCTGCAGCAAGGATGAAACAGGACAGGGAGGAGGCGGCCATCAGGGACTGCAGGAAGGGTGAGACAGGACAAGGAGGAGGCGGCCATCAGGGACTGCAGGAAGGGTGAGACAGGACAAGGA
>NW_004524660.1:8616016-8627696 GCF_000260255.1 Octodon degus | reverse complement strand
CAGGGACTGCAGGAAGGGTGAGACAGGACAAGGAGGAGGCGGCCATCAGGGACTGCAGGAAGGGTGAGACAGGACAAGGAGGAGGCGGCCATCAGCGGCTGCAGCAAGGATGAAACAGGACAGGGAGGAGGCGGCCATCAGGGACTGTGGCAAGAGTGAAACAGGACAAGAGGGAGGTGGCCATCAGGGACTGCAGGAAGGATGAAACAGGACAGGGAGGAGGCGGCCATCAGGGACTGCAGGAAGGGTGAGACAGGACAAGGAGGAGGCGGCCATCAGGGACTGCGGCAAGGCAATTCAGTTAGATCCCAGCTACATTGGGGTAATACTAAGGAGAGCAAAGCTGTAGGAGAGGACAAACTATACGAAGTCCTAAAGACTGTAAGTCTACACTAGCAAAGGATCCGCCCATGCATCAAGCAAGAGAGGCTTGTATGAGATTACCTAAGCAACCTGAAGAAGGTAACACAAGGCCAAAAGAAGAGATGTTAGGTAAACTAAAAGATCTTGTGAACTTGGTTTTCCAACTTTTGGGCTCTCCACAGAAAATTTCCAGACCAAGAAAGATTCCTCCACTGGCTCCTATTCCATCAAGTTTGTTCTAAAAGGAAGTGTGTACTGCTTGCTGTTTGCAGGGGACAAGGCCCTGCCAATGCTTAGCCGCCAAAGCATCCTCCGTAAATGACGGCTGTCCTGCGGAGCCAGCACCCCTCCGCCCCTGCGTCGTGACTTCACAGGTTCACCATGGTGCGCCACACTCAGCTGACATTTCACAGAGCCACCCTGCAGCTCTTGTCCTTGCCCAGGGGAGGCCTTCTTGTCCCAGTGGGCCTCAGAGCCCCACATGGCCACCACCGCAGCAGAGGCCTCTCCCTAAGCAGCAAGTTGGGAGACGTGGATGGAACGGCCGAGTCCCCAGAAGCTGCTGCCTCGCTGGCCACTCCCTCTCTGGGCTAGGTGAGGGCTCCCTGGTGTCCCCGCTTTCCTGAATAAAGCTTCTGTGACAATTAAAAAAATTTAACACCCTTATATAATGTTATGATTTCAAAAATCACAGAGGACATGACTTATAAAACCCAGAAAGTGTATCACCTTAACACTCAATGTATTTGCTAGTGTACTTCCTCTTCTATTGAGAATCATTGCAGAAACATGAAGCACTGAGCTTGGTCTAATTTATATTTTAAATAGCTGAGGAGCTTGTAAGTCAGGACTATGAGAACAATGGGAATACACGGTTTGTGTTTATAATGTTTTACAGTTTACAGATTAGTTCTTCTTTCTACTCTCACAAAAATTCTGGTGCACGGACAGTGCAGTTGTTGTATCTCACTTTTAAACCTGAGGGGCTTGCAGCTCCGAGCCGACCTGCAGACACGCCAGCCGCACTCAGCATCCCGACCAGGCAGGGAAGGCTGCCTGAGAATGGAGGCGGCGCTCTCCAGGGACGCCACGCCTCTCTCCGACGAGCATGTCCCTAATTCCAAAGGCTGCCTCTTTGGAATTTCTTTCAACTCAACTCACATTCATTGTAACCCACATGCAGTTCACCGAAACACACAGTCATTCCAAAAAGTTGATTTAAAAATTTACCACTGATTTTTGTAATTATTTTCTTAGTAAATTCACCAGCTATATATAATAATGGTTATATGACTACTAAAGCAATTAAAGTAAATGGAAGGGATGCAGGTTTAAGAATACTGGATAAGAATGACAAGAAAATGTGATTTTTAAAATCTGTTTTCTGTCATCATTGCTCTCTGAGAAACTGAACTACTATTGCAATTCTCAGGTGCTTTAAACATAGGAGGCTGAAATAATTTGGAGAAACTGGGATAAATTTTGGTTAAGCAAATTGTCTGAACTGCATTTAAGTCCAGAGACTGGCACATTGAGGTGTGTGCATACGTATAAAGACAGACCTGCAGATATTCCTCATATGCATAATAACTGAAGAGTCCCATGCAAAATACGCACTTACTAATCAAGTATTGTACACACTAAAGAAAGAGCAGCACACACGAAATTCAACTGGTATTTTCCAGATAAAAAGCACCCAGACTTTCATCAATGTATATCTTTAATCTAATAATAAAATACTTTTTACAGAGTCATTCCCAAGCGGTAGCACTGCGAACCACGTGACAGATCTGGGCTGAGTGACTGCAGAGAGCAGTGCTGAGGAGAGCGCGCCTTCCACACGTCGCACACGGAAAGCACGGTGACTCCAGAGAGCAGTGCTGAGGAGAGCGCGCCTTCCACACGTCGCACACGGAAAGCACGGTCCTCGCGGTGAGAAGAGCTAAAATATCTGTCTACAATTACTCATCGGAAAGGAAAAGACAAACAGGGAGAAACACGGAAAGGGGGGAGGAGAGCAACAGCAGAAGGAGCAAGCGCCTCCAAATGAGAGGAGCGCAGAGGTGCGCCTTCAGTCAGTAACGCGGGAGTCAAGCGAGAAGATCCTGTCTCAGTAACCAAAAACCCCAGCAAAAGTCAGCATGTGATGCAGGAAGGGTTATTCTCTTCATTCGGGTTAACTCAATATGCCCTAAGAAAACAAGTCACTATCAGCATGGCTGATTACTGTGCATAAAATATGACTGTATTACAATTGTAATATTTCATTTGTAAACCACAGAAAATGATGACTGGTCATTTGTTTTATCAAAATTAAATAGGTATTATACATATGTGATGAGATTTTTAATATATAACGCACGATACAAAAGGACGTGCCATTTTAATCGTCCAGGCCATGAAATCACTCTTTAATCCTATTTCAACCCTAGCTGTTCAGAAACAATCTAAGGAAGATATCACGGTAAAGATGGAGATGCTGAAAAATATGAGGTGGAGGTGGCAGAGGAGTGGACGACTAGACTGCGGGCACTCACGAGAGGAAAACACACTCTCCCCGACTGGCGTGCAAGCGCTCGAGGTGTGCTGCTCGCTGCTGCGCAGCTCTGCACGTTCCCCGCGAAGGTCACGTATGGGACTCACGGTGCCTGCCTCACCACAAATGCTTTGCGGCTGTGTGCTTCAGAGGCCAGCAGGCTTTTGCCCCCAGCCTCTGTACTTGCGTAACTCCAGCACGTTGCGTTAATTTCTACAGCACAACAAAACCATTCAAGGTCACTTCTACTGGAGAAGTCTACTCTCTCAAATTCGACTCTCCAAACTGGTAAAATCATTTGTTGTTATCCCAACAGCCACTGTCTCATTTTCAACTACACCAAAGTAGTGTCTTTTTAAAATTTAAGTATTTCTCTCTTTTAGATGCCAAACTCTGAAATATTTTGTTTATGTAGCTTCCCGAAAATAGATCTATTGTGTCCCAGAGAAATACTTATGTACACATACTTAGAAATATTTTTAGCTTTAAATTTTGGCATTCTAATCTGAAAATCACATTCTTAGTAAAAATTTAGCATTTATTTGAGAATTAGATGACAGAGATATAGTTTCTAAATATTCTGTAATAGTCCATCACAATACTACTTGTTCATTACAATTATTTTCTGAGTTAATATAGCACTTAGCACTGAGTTTTCTCGTAAACATCACTGTGCTGTCTTCTTTAAAGTCTCAAAGAATAAAATACTATGTGTGCAACAGCAATAAATATAGAACACAATCTAGTTGGTTACATTGCATTTGTGTTTTACTAAACATATAAAGATGCTGGATATGTTAAAACATTTAGGCTGCAGATTCTTGGTATATTTTTCAAAATTTGTGGCATATCAGTAGAATGTATAGTTTCTCTAGTTGACACAGTTTCTTTTCTTTTCTTTTTTTTTTTTTGGCGGAACTGGGGATTGAACTCAGACCCTTGCACTTGCCAGGGAAGCGCTTATTCCACTGAGCCATCTCCCCGGCCCCAACAGTTTCTAAATAAAAAGAAATGTGAACTATATCTTAATGGATACATTACAAAAGATGTGTTACAAGAAAACAAATCAAATAGGGCCTGCCAAATAGCTCAGCGGATTAAAGCACCTGCAAGTAGGTGCAGGGGCCTGGCATTTGATCCCTGGGCCTGCCATACTGGCCCTGCCCCTGGGGCACACTGAGACAGCAACTGAGACTGGGCGTGGTGGCACACACCTGTAATCCCAGCTCTTGGGAGGCTGTAAACATGCGGATCACTGAGTCCGATCTAGTAGTGAGACCCTGAACACCCTGTAGACCCTTCCCTAAAAAATACCAGAAAAGAGAAAAGAAATCATGAAATTTACTAACTAAAATAGTATTTGTTAAATTGACAGTGAAATACACTTAACATTTAAAATTAATAAAGATATTTCAAATAATTATTTTAGTGTATCTCAAGTGGAGCAGAATGCTGACTTAGATGTGTTAGTGTGCACAGTGTATAGCCAGCATACATGATATTCTCATTACAAAGCATAACTACTTTCTTCCTTGGAGCATTCATAAGATTAAATTTTAGATTACCATCTTTCTTGAGGAACCTACATTAAAATTAATAAGAAAAAATATATTACTTTTCTGTAGTTAAAATATTTTTCACGATCCTTGTCACAGCTCATAAACTTTGAAACACATGATAGAAACAAGAAGGGACTTTTTCAGTGTATATCTGCGCCCTAAGGCACAGCTGCAATTTCCTTTCTGACTAGTTACTTCAAACTTTTGATAAGCCTAGATATTTTTAATAACAGCATGCTCCACAGTGATTTATTTTATGTATATATAATGAACAGTGAAAATCTCTCCTGGTACCTACTGATTAAGCAAATGATATATAACAAACTGTAAATCTTACCTATTCCCAGACTACTTTAAAAGAATAAACTTTATGAATCCTTTAATTTCAGCTGAACCACTGGAGAAGTCCTACTTCTGTTTTTAAATTAAAGTTTCAACCAATATGAAAGGAAGGTCCCACTGAGGCGTTTGACAAAAATATGAGAAGCTGCCCTCTTCCGGTTCCCAGCACGGACTAACTCCGCAGCGCAGCGAGCGCCAGCCGAGAC
This sequence comes from Octodon degus, assembly GCF_000260255.1. Taxonomy (NCBI): domain Eukaryota; kingdom Metazoa; phylum Chordata; class Mammalia; order Rodentia; family Octodontidae; genus Octodon; species Octodon degus. The sequence goes on along the minus strand of NW_004524660.1, from coordinate 8,622,690 downwards.
CGTCCTGCTGCGCAGGACTTCCCTTCCGTGAAGGGTGGGCACGTGCAACGCTGAACACGCTTCCTCTACCACGCAGAGAGCGACAGCCAAGAAGCTGTTAGAGCAGGCCGTCGCGCGAGCCCTGCTACAGGCTTGCAGCTCGGTGCTGGTCTGAGCGGGTGACTCTCATCCCCATTCTCCTTGGCTAACCTGGTGCCCTCAGCAGGGACAGGCACCAGCACACAGATGGCCCTCAGTATGTCCACTGAACATGTGCTCTGTCCCTTTCCAGCACTGGAACCAACAGCTTTTTGATCTTGAGAAAACTGTCGACGGCCGAATTTTCTCATCAGTATAGAGAAATAGTTGGTCACGAGGTTTTGTGATGCTAAATGTGCAGACATGTCTGGTCTCTGAACAATGCATTTAGGACTGCTGTGAGTGCTAGACAACTACACACGAGCAAGTATATATATCTTAAAAATGGATAGATAGATAGATTCTCAAATAATTAGAGAATTTACAGAAGAGAAAGTTAAGATCCAGGAAGATAACAGCACTGCTAGGCTAATGGTGTAAAGGATAGGACCCAGTCCACATTGCCAAGTGTTCACCTCTGGACATAACTGATGGATATTTTACATATCACAAGCGCTTCACGGGAAAGAATATGCAGAGGGCTGAAATCATAGAAATACCATTGTTCTAACTTTTCGTTTAAGCAGTAATGGAAGCATGGCTATGCAAAAGTTCCGGAAGATCGTTTCCTGATCTCTGCCACCCCGCTGCAACCCTGGGGCACAGACCCCCCGTGGGAGGAGCTCATTGCATGTCCTTTGGGTACCTACCAGCACAGTATGTACTGTTTACTATTAGCAGATCTAGTGTCCCAGATGAAGACTAAAGGTAATAAAATTGATCATATGAAGGACTGTTCAATAAGTAGGTCTTAACTGCTTTGGATATAAAAACATAATGCTATGAAATGTTATTGTGCTTACATGTAATAACTATTTTTCTAACTAAGTGTACCCTGTATCATGTTGTAAATTATAAATATATTTTTATAAAAATGTTTTCTAAATGCAATAACTTAGAATGTGTTGAATTATACAAATAGTAGTGACTACATAATTATAGGTATTGTGTTATATCAGTGCTAAATATTAATCACTATAGGAAGCATGACTGTTTTCCTCGTTTATAAGAATACGCTTTTAAAAAGAAGGAATTCAGATTTTTCTATCAGTTACCCTTTTCGGCTTCTATTTTAAAAAGCTTGGAAGCCGGCGAGAGAGCTCAGCGGACTGAGCACATGCGTAGGCAAGCCCAGGAACCTGAGTTCAGTCCTCCACGCCACACGCCGGGCCAGGCCCGCCCCGGCTGCACTGAGCGGGCCAGAGACTGGCTGTGGTGGCTCAGGCCTGTAATCCCGGCCCTGGGGAGGCTGAGAACAGGAGGATCACTGAGTTTCAGCTAAGTAGTGAGGCTCTGTACCAAATACAAAAAAAAAAAAAAAGAACTTAAATAAATAAATACAGCTTTATCCCTCCTGCAGTCCCTCCTCCTCCATTCTGCAGCACCTTCTTCCAAACCACACACTGGTAATGAAACATGTGGCAATAAAATCAGCTTCTGTTCCTGGAGCAGCGATGACAGAGGCTAGGCCTCTAATCTGGTCCTAGAGAGAGGAGGACCAGGTACATATTCAGTCACTCTCACTACATGCTTCTGAGGAGCAGCTTTCAGCAAACCAACTGACAAACAGGTAAGTCATCTCAGCATTCAGCTAAAAGGCTTCCAACAAGGGAGAAGACTAGAAGCGTAAACACAGAAAGCTCCTGTGATACACAAGTCAGCGTGTAGAAAACAAAATTATGAGTGTCCTTGCCTTTAAAGACTATGCTGACCTTCATGGAAAAAGTAGCACAAGAGAATGTGACTCTCCAGATGGTACCTGTTTTAGATCGCAAGAGTTAAAAATTCGTATGAAATGTAAAACGCTGCTGTAAAGCATAAACCCCGAAAGATCAAACGGCTCTCACGGCACTGTGGTGCTTGATCATCTGTCCTCACAAGCAGCTCTGCATATCTTCCTATTACTTTAATTTCTTAACATTTTATTTACTTTTCATATGTATTTGGTACAGGGTCTCACTACACAGCTCAGCCTTGTAGTGATTCTGTTTTCAGTCTCCCCGTCTGCTGGGATTACAGGCATGTGCCACTACTCTGTGTCTGAGTGGCTGGCTCGGCGAGCCCGGGGCTGGGGCTGGGGCCGGCACAGCCTGTGGTGCCAGGGATCAAACCCGGGTCCCTGCCCTTGCCTGTGCAGGCACTAACCCGCTGAACTATCTCGCCGGCCCTATCTTCCTACTTTAACATGGTTTACTGAGATCTGATTTTCATTACAGAAAATATGCTTTGTGTTAGAAACTACAGTATGTGGCGCAGTAAATTAGCAGGAGCTATCCTCCTCAGAATACTGCCTATTCCTTTGTGGAGGCATGAGCAAACATCAATGAGAAGGTCCTCAGGACACAAACACACACAAAAACCAAGTAAGAATTGTGATAAGAAGGGCATGCAGACTCTTAGATGACAGGAAGATGTAAGACAGAAACAGTCAGACTCCTCTGAGGGTTACCTCAAAGAAAAGCAACAGGGAAGCGGCACGGACTGCTCCCCCGCACTTGCGACACTGGCGCGCACCTCGAGCAGCTTGCGGGTTGACTCCTTCCGCACGCCTCCTCCACACGTGTGCCTGTGAGCCTCCCGCTTGTCTGGACATGGGCAGTGGACTCCGAGCACGAGACCTCTGAGAGCCTCGGGCCTGCTGAGGCCTGCGGCGGCAGGCGAAGCCCCGAAGCCCCAGCGGACAAGAGGCGGCCACAGCCAAGGACCCCAGGCTCCACGCTTACTGAGGATAAGGACTGTGGCTGCAGGCCTCTCGCTCCTGCCTGGGCTAACCCAGTGCTCCTAAATTCGCACAGCACGCTTCCTGCAGAAGTCCCTGAGTGGATTTCCATGGTCCCTAACAGTCCTGCTCCGATTCTTGCTTTCTTCAACACTGCCCTCTTTGATAACTAAATACATATGGGTCGCTCAGAGAAGGTCTTTGACTTAGTCCCCAGAGAATCTCAAATTCCGTTAGAGGATCTGGATCTTACTGTCACCCTAAAATCATACTCTTGACTTCTACTTAAGCCTTCGCTGTACATGTTTTTCCAAACAAATTGGGATTGAAAATGTGGGCCTGCTCAGTTCACAATAACTAAGGGACAACTGTGGGAGGCTCAATAACTCCAGGCCTCCAATCCTATTGCAAGTGGGTTTCCGGGTTCTTCCTCCCCTACCTCTGCTGAGCTAAGCTCCTAATTCTTCTTACCCCGCCTATTCCCGTAAGTCTCCTGCTGTGCCCAGGAGGGTGGACTTCCTGTCACAGCCCGGTTGCCTAGTTACTCGCGCCTTTTACCCGCCCACGTCACTTCCCTATGCCTCCACTATATATACCCAGCACCTCCCCTGAATAAATGAGACTTGGTCAGAATCCTGTCTTGTCTCCATTTCTCGCATCTCCTGTCCTTTGTCCGCTCCTCTCCCAGGTGACCTTCGCTGACTGACCCGCTGGTTTGGGACAGACAATAATGTGCTAAAGTAAAAATAAAAGGCCTTTACTAACCACCCTCTATCCTAATATATTACCTCTAATCTCATATTTAAAAAAAAAAAGCAAAAAAAAAAAACCCTCTTGGTAATTGGATAACTATAGAAACCACAAAGGGATGGTTTTGTAGAGAAAACATTTTCCTTGATTTTGTTCTATGAAAAAACAAATAGCAAGTCGAGAATCTGCTACACGAGCTATGTGTATATTGGACTGCTAACAAAAAATGCAAAACACTAACCTAGTTTACGCCCAGCCCGGGAGGGGGGCAGTACCGCAGGCCCCCCCTCTTGTGTGGTCTCTTGCTCTGCCTGCCTTGCCCTTGACAGCTCGACCCCCCGAGCTCAGGAGGCATCTGTGCTGTGCCTGCCCCCCTTAACAGCTCTCAGACACAACTTCACACACACAGTGAACATTTGCTTTCTTAGTCTAGACTTTAAAAGCCCAAAATGACAGCACCATGTTGGAAAATTTTATCTGTATTAGTGAGATAACTATAAAATGTTTTGAGTATACGTTCATTTTGAGTAGCAAAACTTTGAAGAAATGTAAATTTGAATTACCAGTTCTTTATTGAGAGGACCGAAACAGTGAAGAGCACTTGAGCACTTTACGATTAAATTTAGGGCACACGTGCACACACACGCATGCACACACACACACACACACACACACACAGTTTTAATGAAAAAAATGATATTTATGGCTCACACTCCAGTGTAACTCTTTTATGCAAAACTCAGTATTTTCAAAACCTTTCTGTTCTGTAGTCTACCTTTCACTGTATCACTTGATGCTATTTGATTTTAATAAGCCCATATCTGTTTTGCTCAGTAAACCATAATCTCTCTGTAGAAAAAGTCCATTTTATGATTATTTATAATTTCAGTTTAATAGATTAGTATATTCACATAATTCTTTGTGATATTTCTAAAATAAAAAACCTCTTAGTATCTCAGCAGGGTATTTAGTATTTATATCTAAGAGAATATAAAAAAGAAATAGGTAAGCAGGGAAAACAGATGAAAGAGTAATTTTTATCAGAAGAATATGAAACCAAATATTAAAAGTCTAAATTATTTTTTACAGAAAGTTTTCCTCAACTGTAGGTTATGATCTACTAGCAAGCTGTGGAATCAATTAACTGGATCTTTTCTAGGATTTAAAACTTGATGAAAACAAAACAATAAATAATATTGAAGTATGTAAATTATTTGCACTTTTTACAGTGAGTTGTGTTGAAAATGTTACAAAAGCCATAAAGTGCACTTTGCTCTAGAGCGCCTTAATTTTGACTCCACGATTTCTGTGCACAGAAGCAAAGCACACTGTACGAACCATAACACACAGCTTTTAAGGAGAACAAGAGGCAGATGCCAAACACACAATAAAAAATCCATAAAAATCAGATTCTGGAAGTCAGACACGTTAGCATGTGCTGTAACCCAGCACGTAGAAAGCTAAGGGAAAGGAATTGCCCAGATTTTGAGGCTAACCTGGAATACAACATGTGTTTAAGACCCGACTAAGTTATACGGGACCTGTCTTAAAAGATCAAAAGTAAATAAGTAAATAAATATAATCTGATTTTTAAAAATTCAAGTATTTCTAAACCTGAGGTTAGCACAGCAATTTTTCTGAGAAAATTCACAAGGAGATCTTGCAAAAATTCATCTCCCATATTCTAAAGTGTTCTTTGATTTATACTACTTTACACATCAGTTTCTCTGAAAATAGCACAAGAGCTTGCTCCTAGACTTAGCTGAGTTCAGTCACCCCATTTTCCTAGGGCGTTACACCAGTGTGATACAAACGGCCTGGCCCATACATCCCAGGAAAGGGAGACAAGTAAAAATATATTTATAAATGGAGGGGAAGATGGACACAGGGCCAAGACAATGATTATTAAATAATCATGTATTTGATTTCGATGAGTTTGAAAATAATGGATACGATGAATAGTGGATAATTGTGACATACACACTTCACTAATATTACTTTCAGTTTTAAAGTTATTAACTCATCAAATCCATCCTTAAGCCTTTCAGTTTCAGTTTACTGGTATTTCATGCAATGATGAAATTTATTTTTCCTTTAGTAGTACAAAGATATGAAGCAAATCTATGTTCCTTGAAAACTGTCTTTGGAGAAAATATTAAAGATTCTATAATCCACCAAAAAACATTTGCTGTCATCAGGGACTCGACGTGTAAGTTAGTTTAAGCAGCTTAATCTTTGACTTATTTAAAATAGGCAATGTTAATAAGGAACCCAAAGACATATTAGAGAACTGGAATAAGATCTCTTCTCGCTTCAACACAATAGTTTACAACAGCACAGAAAGGTCAAGGAGACATGCAAAACCGTAGCCACAAGAGAGGGAAGGAGGAAAGGAGGAAGAGCGTAGGGTAAAGAAAGAAGAGAAGGGAAGAGAAGGGGAGGGGAGGGAAACAAAGAGGAGGATGGGGCGAGAACGGGAAGAGAAGGGGAGAGGAAGAGAGAAGAGAAATGAGTTAATGTACTATCATGGGTTTAGTCTTTGTAGAAAGGACTACTGAATTGGCGGTCTACCTTATGTAAGCCTCACATACTCTGCCTTGCAAATAGAATAGTAGTAATACATAGCATGCCAATTTGCCAATATCAAACAAGGCAATTCACGCCTAGTGTCCAGCATAGGAGTTGAAAGGATACGCTCTCAGTAATAGTTCATTTCCTTCTCTATTTCCTTTAGACTCCATATTCCTTGTCACACTGTTTTGCTTAGAGAACTAACCACTTCAAATTCCTTTCCCATCAATGAATAACACTGAATCTCTAACTCTCTCTGTTCTGTGAATTTCTTCTGCAATTGTCATTATTTGTTCAGTATGCTAAAGGAAAAGTCAATTTGAGCTTGATAGAAGCTTGTTCCTGCATATTATAAAGTCAAAGAGTTCCATAAAATATTCTTAGTCCTCCATTCTACATTATTTATAATTTTATCATTTTTCTCTACCTTCTCAGGTATTTCCTTCTGTAATTTGCT
>NW_004524660.1:8584600-8615916 GCF_000260255.1 Octodon degus | reverse complement strand
TTTTGGCTGTTATATTTTTGATGAACCCTGAAAAATAGTACTTATTACCTTTCTTGTTAATGAAATCACAGCTCCTCAATCCATGGTTTTAATAGGAAACATAAGGTCTTAACTATTAACAATAAAAACAAACACAGCCAAATTTACACAATTATTTAGCACTTACGTGCAGAAAATCAGGGTTTTTTGTTTTAACTTTTGTCACGTGGAATGGAAAACAATTTCCAAATCAAATCTGTGTAATGATCACTCACACAATGTACAACGTTAACTGGCATTACACACGTATTTGCTGTCCGCGGCACCCTTCACATTACACAGACTTTACGCAGCATCAGGTATGAGAATGACCCACCCACGCCAGCACGAGATGCTTCTGGGTGCCAGACGCCGCGGTGCCCAGGCAGCCAGGACAAGCAGCTCTTGAGGGCTGCGGTTCACTGTAAATGGGAATAAGGTGCCCACCAAGGACTCTATTGAGACTAAGCGTTTCAGCTTCATCTGTACCAGAGCAGGGTTTTGCCAAGAAAAAAAGGAAAAATAGACTTTAACAAAAGAAAAAGTATAAAATAAACTCTCTTAAAGTACAAAACATCATGGTGGTTGAGGCCCAAGAAGTTCAATGTATTAATTAGGTTTAATTAAAAAGAGGTAATAAGAGGAATAAAATAGAGAACGGCATCAAATTGTACAGATGATTTTATTTTTGGCTTTTAGTGGGGTGATGAGACAGGCAAAACAAAGGACTGGTGTAGTTTTATTTTAAACTAAAATAAAACCTAGACCTAGCGGAGAAGACTGCCTGCATGGGTAGCAACTGGAGTCAAGGTAGGAATTAAGGCAGCAAAAGTCACAGAGAGGAAAAACTGCGCAGAGCAGGAGGTGGCAAACGTAGAGAAAGAGGAATGAATTTACAAAATGCTTTGAAGGCAGGACTGACACGACTGGAACATGTTTTAGATCAAAGTGGAAAAGTTTTGGGACAACTTTCAGCTCTTGAGGTTTGGTAAATAAGACCAAGAACTGGAAAAGATAACTAAACACGGGAGCTTAGCTATCCTAGTGGCCTTCCAGAACATCACTGACAACAGTGAATTGGAAGATAAAAAGAGAGGTCTGTGTTCCACCTGTCTCAGAAGAGCTGAAGAAAGAGAGGGCACGCTAAGGTGAAACTGTGATGTGCACGCACGCGCTGATCATCTCACAGTGTTTCACTGACTATATAAAGCAGTATGGAAAATGTGTAGGATTACTTTACGACTGCTTGCCTAAGTGAAGTAAAATAATACGGACTATGTGCACTTCAGACCTCCCGGGACCATGAGTTCCCAGCCCTCAGAACTGACTCGCTGCTCCAGAATGGTGAAGAGCAACACAGCTCTTTCCACCAGCAGCGAAAGCAAACGTCCCCAGTCACCTGAGCCCTTCTGTCTCGGCGCTCATGAGTGATCCCGGCAGCAGGAGCCACCATGACTAATCTGACTGACAGTTACTCACTTTCTCTCCCAGGCTGCAGGATCTCAGCATGAGGATCATGCAAACTGTGACGTGCAAGTGTGAGAGCAGAACTGTGTGTCCACCACACTCACCGCTGGCCCCGGGGGGCCCTGGGGACCTTCTCCTCCTTTCAGTCCAGGTGCACCCTAGGGAAAGCGAAAACACAAAGACGACAAATAAATGTGGGCTGAATATAAATAGGAAATGCATGATTAATAAAAAGGGTGACAGGAGGCAACGTTCCTGACAGAAATGTAAGTACTTACACAGATACACAATGATAGTCAAATGCATCTATATGACTGTTTAGCTAAGCTCTGAGAAAATGGACCTAATGAGAAATTGCATGCACTTCCTTTACCTTTATAGTGATGTTACCTGAGCTCCAGGAAGTCCTCTTTCACCTGGGAAACCACGTAATCCTGCAGGTCCATCTTTCCCTGAGATACCTGGAAGACCTGGGTCACCCTAAGGAGTATGATACACCTCAGTCAACAAAGAGTAATTTATACAGATCTCTAGGAACAAAATTGTAGCTACTTCTAATCTACTGTTACATTTTAATATCATTAATATCATGTGATCACAGGAACACTGGGTGGAACGCCACATACATTAAAATGGAATAACCATATTTAGACTAAAGATTGCATATTAACTTGTGCTATATTATTGTTCACTAATGTTTTGGAGCGCACCAATGTCACACTAAATATTTCCCAGATTCTAATTTAAATACTGATATGGTGTCTGTAGACAGATGACAAGAAATACAATGAAAAGTTAATGGATGTTTTGAGCTAAAAACATCCTTTTTATACCTTTGCACCTTCCTTGCCTGCAGCGCCAGGAAGACCCTGCTCCCCAGGAGGGCCAGGAGGGCCGGGGTGCCCTCGTTCCCCTATTGGCCCGGTCTCACCAGTTGGTCCCTACATCATATTGGGGATGAGAAAACCATGTTAGACAGCTTCTTCATTTTAAGGAAGCAGAATGCAAACTCAAATATTGCTCATTTGCACCAAAAGTAATAGTCATTAATTTTCATGATGTTCTTTTTCTAAAGCACTGAAATAGTATCCTGGCAAGGTTCTGAAAAGATTATATGTAATTTTAAAAGCCAAGGTTACAGGAGAAATGTATAAAATCTACCAAGGCATTATCTTTGCTTAACGCCATATTTGCTTCAGAATGAGGCCAGTCCAATTCTATAATAACAACCATAATCATAAAAAAACCTTTGTTTTATAACTACAGCTTGCTACATTCCTTTTTACAAAAGGTGCCAAAGTAGCTGCAGAATGCAGAGTCACTGGAGCCAAGGTGGCAGATCTCAGTGAGTTTCTGCTTGATACTGAGCCAAGGACCTTGGACCCCGAGCAGCAGAAGGGCTTCTCCTGGGGGTTTCCACGATCTGGAAACTTTCCCACGGATAATTTATATTCATTTGAGAGGTCTTAAGAATGTGGCAGGGGGATCCTGATGGCAGTGCGTTTGGTCCAGCAGTTCTTCCAGGCCTAGGGCTATAACAAATAGCCAGCCACCTTCAATTGCAGCAAATGCCAAAGTGAAAAATGCCAGGTCATTTATATGTCCCCAGAGGGGTGCTGTTTTCTGGGGCTGGAGTATAATAAGCTTTCAAGTATACATCAAGAATGGAGACCAGTTTCTCTCTGTCTCCACTCAGAATGAAAAGCACAATGAAAGATTTAAATTAGAATTATATAAAGGGGAAAAGTCCAGATGCTATAGCTGTTAAACAGCAGAATATTTTATTGAAGTTGCTTGCATATTACCATTCCAGTTATTTTCTAAAAATGTAACATATTTTTTACACTTTGGTCTTGAGTAGAGAACACATGTGAATCTGTCTGTCTGTCTGTCTGTCTGTCTGTCTGTCTGTCTAGGTACCTACCTACCTACCTACCTACCTCTCCCTCCCCCAGAGCGTCACCAGCTCACAGGTGGGGCTCCCAGAGGATCGCTGGAGGACAGAGGATCCTGCAGCTGATTGGCTGGCTGGAGGTCAGGTCCAGCACAGAGAGGTGAGTCACAGAGGTAGCCTGAAACGATTCACCTCCCGGCCTGGCTCCCGCTTCCTGTCTGCCAAGCATGATCAGCCCTAATTTGCACATTACCCTTCCCTCTCTGGGGCCAACAGGACTATGACTATGACCCAAAGTAAACCTTTCCTCAATTGTTGGTGGCAGACATCATGTCCCATTGTACCCTTCAGATTCCATTTTTCTCATTCAGGTTCTCACACTAAGGATACACTAAATGGAATGAACTTATTCAAAAGGAAAGAGATACTGAGTTGAGAAGGACAGGAAAGGGAGTAGGGGAAGAAATTTATCTATGTAAGCAGGATGGTTTGGAAAACTGTACTGTGCATTTCTGCTGGCCTATGGAAAGAAGCAGTTAATGCTTTAATTTGTTTCATCTCCTTTTTTCAATTGTTTGTCCTTTTCTTAATTTCTTAGGGGGCTTGTGGGTTAGCTCAGTTGTTTAAGTGCCTGCTTGGGGAAACCCATTCAGGCACAGGGGACCATGGTTTGAGCTGCAGCTCCCTGTACCTTACTAGACCTGCCCTTAAGGTGGCCTCAGCCAGCCAAAAATAAATCCTTAATTTCCTATACATTTATTTCTCTTTTTCTTCTTCCAATTTTACATGCATGTATCTGATAATATGAATAACTGGTGGCAAGACATCACTATGTGTTACAACAAATACTGTGAATTTATATTACTTTGTTAGGTCAAAATGTGCATCACTTGTAATTTTTTTTTTTTTAATTCTAATTTGTCCTCTCCTTAAAAAAATTAAGGGGCCAGGGAGATGGCTCAGTAGAATAAGCACTTCCCTGGCAAGAGCAAGGGCCCAGCTCTGCCAAAAAAAAAAAAAAGAAAAAAAAAGAAAAAAAAGGAGACATTATGTCCCACAAAGAAAGGGCCAAAGACTCACTTCTACGGCATACGTGTGAGATGTATGTGGTATGTAGATGCATAGAAGTGCAGCAGACAAGCAGTCAAAAAAGCTCTGAATCAGAAAAGGCAGTGTACACCTACAATGACGCTGTATTTCCTTTGTGAAAGGACAGTTAAGATTTTCCTTTAAGGGCCGGTGAGATAGCTCAGTGGCGTAACGTGCTGCTTAGGCAAGCTTAGGCAAGCGCGCAGGGACGCGGTTCGATGCCCAGCACCATATGCTGTGCCTGCCCTGCCCTGAGGTGGGCTGAGCCAACCACAAAAAAAAAAAAAAAAAAAAATCCTTCAATTGAGGAATTATATTCTGAAATAAAACTGCCACCCAATCCAATGATTTTCTTTTGCTTCTGTTACACAGATTTCTAGAAAAATACAGAATTTCTCTCTGTGTATGTGTCTATCCTTGTACACGCATGTCTGTGTTTAGAAGTTGCCAAAGAGTGAAAACCAATCAGAGGTGCAGAAAAGACTACGTAAAACAATTAAATTGTTAAAATACTTCCAACTGCTCTTGTTCTTTTTCTATATTTAGTACTTGGTGTGAAATTCCAAAAGGCTAAAAGTGTTCTGTTCACGCAACATATTTTGTCAAAGAATAAAAACACTATTTTCTATTCACACAAGTTACTATCTGTAGCTATGTAATTTCCTAGCTCAAGATATCAATATTTGAGAATTTCTGCCACCTATCATGAGACATGTACTTGTCTTTGTCAATAGTACACATATGCTCAAAAAAAACCAAGTATTTTATCCCTGATATGACTAATTGTTCTAAAGACAAAATTCTTAATAGAAAATATGCTACAAATACTAAATTTTCAATTATAATATTAAGATATTTAAATTTTACTTTTATTATATATAAGTATGTAATTATGCTTATAGGCTCAATTTTTATTCCAAAGGCTAAAATAACGTTGTAACTTTAAATCTTGAATAGTCTATCTATTTAATAAAGTATTTCAGTTTTCAAAAACTAAACATGTGAAAAGTAGGTGACATAGTTAGGCTTTCCTGTTAAATTCATTGTAAAATTAATCTATTTTCATCATTTATTCTTAATTATTAAAATGAGCAACTGAATGGCAGCTTTAATGGTGTGCTGAATTTCACTGGCTGTTAGGAATATACACTTTGAGTCAAAACCAAATGGACAGATTTCAGACATTACTAAGATAAAAATATGAATCTTGCTAGAAAAATAAAAATACCTGTGGTCCAACAACACCTCCTGGCCCAGGGGGTCCAGTCTTGCCTTGAAATCCCTAAAGAAACAAAAGTAGAAGCTGTCATTATATTCCAATTTATTGACTGAAATTTTGTTGTCTTTACTATTTTACATTGCAACGTCATGGACACTACAATGAACTTCAAAAATAAGCTAATGCAATGAAGCTGAGGTAAAAATACATGCTTAACACTGTTTCACCGGATCAAAAAATACATAGATTTTTAATGACCAATGTTTATGGATAATATATATGATAATCTTCTTGTATTCTTTAATATAGTTCACTGATTATTTACACAGTGAAAATCTATAGTATGTGACATTTATTCATTTCTTTCTCTGCAATCCAACAATTTTACAATAGAAAACAAAACATTATCAAGAAAATATGATATATGATTTGCAATCATTTCAGTTTTTTATCAGTGTTCTTTCTTTTTTTTTTTAAATTTTTATTTATTTATTTATTTATTTGAGAGAGAGAGAGAGAGACAGAGAGAGAGAGAGGCCAGCTCAGCCCACCAGGGGGCGGGGCTGGCTGGCATGTGGTGCTGGGGGATTGAACCGCGGTCCCTGATGCTTTGCTGAGCTTGTTTTAAGTAGGTGCTTTAGACCACTGAGCCATCTCTCCAGCCCAGTGTTCTTTCTTAAAACCCAATATAGTTAGAAATGTACCTTTCAGTCATTAAAATATATTATGGTTGATTTGAGAAGAATATACTCACTAAGTCAGTATTTTGTTAATATATTCTGTTTCTACATTTATAGGCTTCTTACAGATTATTCACTGTATAGAATAGACAAATTGTTTTCATATGGTTCAGTTACATTTAACATCTATAGAAATACTAAAATAATACTGAAAAACCTTTCAAAGAGCTGAAATAAAGTCAATAAGGTTTGCAAAATTTTACTCACTACAATACAATCAGGCTAGAAATTATAAAGTTATCAAGAAAAACTAGAACCTAGTAGCCCCAGAAATTTCCAGATGCTTAGATTGAGTTAAACAAAATTTTATAGGCAGATAAAATAATGTATATTCACAAATATTATAATTGATGCTACAGAGAAAAAAACCCTGGCGTCTTGTATTTTTAAAACTAATTCTTAAAACAATCTGGATTCTATAGAAGCTATTACTGTAAAACCAATTATGATTATTTTTATTTATTTATTTATTTATTTTTTTTGCGGAACTGGGGATTGAACTCAGGCCGTTGCGCTTGCCAGGGAAGCGCTTATTCCACTGAGCTATCTCCCCAGCCCCGCAAAACCAATTAAATTTGGGAGAAATTATCCTATAATTGATGTAGCATTTTAAAATTAAAATCACATGTTGCTCATTTTAGCTTTTCAGAAACTCACAGGTTAACTGATGTACAAACACAGGGTAAACACACGTGCGTGTCTGTGTGTGTTTAGGAGCGCACCGCACACACTACTTCCCGCCTTATGCCAGCAGCCTCCACGCCCCATTCTCACCTCTGTGTTTGTAAAGCACTCCACCTACGCCGAATGATCTCTAAATGCCTAACTGTGCTGAGCGCTGAGGCTCAGCATGCTGCTGGACACTGCCAGCTCTACCGTCTGCTCTTCTCCAGTATTCTCAGCGTGGCGCTTGCGGACTGTGTCCGCGCCCTCCAGGGTCCCCCTGTGCTCTTTCCCTTTAACCCAACAACTTCATATCCTGGGCTTTGGTTGGATCTTCACTCAGTCATTGATGTTAGTGTCAGCAAGGAACTCTTTCAAAAGACAGCTTCTCTCTTGCACAGTACACTTGCATTATTCAAACTGGAATCTTTTTGATGATCAAGATTTTCAACTCAGTTGCACGTGCTTGTCCACATTAGCCAGGATGATCATCTTATTTAAGCTAACTTAATCAACTTAGTATTGACTAGCTAGAATGCCGGACAGTATCAGCAACAAAGCTCAGAATAGCCGGGCTACATTTCCAGACTTTGCTTTGCAAATGCATTTTAGGTTCGAATCACGTTCACCTTCTCACCTTCCTCAGACACTCGGATCTTGTACTGCACAATTTATTCCCTCCAATAAAATTATCCTTCCAGTTCAACTTGAAGGGACAAACACAACTTTGAATTAAAGACAAAATAAATAAAATCTTGTAACTCTTTCTTTTAGTCACTGTGAGAGCAAGAATGTATCCTAGAAATTGTAATAGTAATAACTGATTGAAAGGAATTGATTAAAAATTACTATTTTAATTCAGCAAAGACTACAGAAATTTATAACACATCACTGCATAGTTAAGGGAAAAGCACACACAGCTGCTGGTCCCGGGCGACAGACCTGCAGGCGCACGGCTTCACACGCGCTTCCTCACCACGTTCAGAACGCTCACAAGTACCCAGCGCCATCTGATGCAAGGGGTACGACAAACTAGCTAAAATTTAAGTGCCAAGTGCAGCTTGTTCATTTGATATTATCAATTGTAATGCTACATTTAATTTTACAATAAGGTAATGTAATGTTCAAAGTCCCTGAAAACAGAAATTAATTTTGTAGATTCATGAGTTCAGAAAAACTGCTGCTAAACTAAACAAAAATAAATCTCTAATGATTTCTAAATGGCTAAATTAATTTTAGTAACTATGCTGGATGACACCATATTTCAGATAGAGCTGGGCTATTTCACTGTAATAGGTACTATTTCTAATATTTCCTGCATGACGTGTAGAGCTTCACTATATAAGAAACCAAGACAAATCATGAAGGATATATGAAGGGGTAAAAACCTCAAATATAATAAAAGAATTTCTTCTTTGAAATTAGGTAACTCTTTTATAGCAGAGCTCAGCCAGTTAGACTAACTCTCGTACAAGGAAATCTCTGAATTCCACTCAGCATGGGTAAAGGCAAGAAAGAACAGCTCCTGGCTACAAGGTGATTTGCTTAAAAATTGATGTGGTATCAAGAATATAATTCTCGGGCTGGGGAGATGGCTCAGTGGAACAAGCGCTTCCCTGGCAAGCATGAGGGTCTGAGTTCAATCCCCAGTTCCGTCAAAAAAAAAAAAAAAAAGAATACAATTCTTGAGAAATAATTCTGGACTTTCCTATGAGAAACCAATAGACAGAAGCACTCTTCCCAGAAGCATTAGCTAATATGCTATTTTTCTTGTTTAAATTTAAATGTTATAGTAGATGTGGCTACTTTGGATAGAAACAGAGCTATTGATTAAACTGAAGAATGAGAGGTTTTTATTTATTTATTTATTTATTTAGTGGAACCGGGGATTGAACTCAGGCCCTTCCACCGAGCTATCTCCCCAACCCCTAAAAATTTTCAGAGTTTTTGAACTTGCGGTACCAGGGAGAGAGATTTTTAATGTGGTAATTCTTTCAGGTATCTCTTCCTCAAAAGACCTTACAAAAATATTTTAGAGTTACTCCCAGAAAGATATATGCCTTCATAAAAAAATGAACAGCTACAAAATCTAGATAAAAATACATTTGCAAATTTGAGTGTAGATCCTTTTTTAGAGAGTTACTGTTTTTCTCCTTAGGTAGCTCCCACTCCCAAGGGGCAACCCCAACGATTTTATTCTTTGGACTCATTTGCTAATCCTTGAATCTGCTGTTGAAGGTCAAGACTGTGCAGTCTGTAGCCCAGCTGACACTAAGTTGTGAGCCTAAGAACTGTCACTTGGTGACTGAGGCAGTAACTGGGTTGCTGTTGACAGTCAGCTTCTCTGATGGCAGAAAAGTAATAAAATCTGAAATTCATGATCACATGTTTTATCAATTCCAAATTACGTTGTCAAGCTGACAGAATGCCCTAATGTGATTTTGACCCATGGAATCAAAGGTAGACTGTACAGTGGCTTCCTCAGGACATCAGATAAAGCTAATCATATGTGAGAGCCAAGAACTACTTGCAAGGGAACATCCCAACCCGGGGTACTTCTGATTAGAACAACATCCCACTGGGATAGCAGGGGGTTTTTGGGTTTTTTTTTTGGCGGAACCGGGGATTGAACTCAGACCCAAGCACTTTTTCTACTGAGCCATCTCCCCAGCCCTGGGATAACAGATTTCAAGTATAGTTAATAAACAAACAAGCCTATCAGAATCGTTATACTCTACTGGAACTACCAGTTTTTCTTCTGCCTAAATTATTATACATATGATGTGATTGAGTCAATTTTTTAAATGTTGTATTTGTTATTGTTTTTAAATAAAAGTTACATTTGTTCTCCAGCTACATATTCCACTTGACACAGAGGATTCAGCTGACATACTTCCAGAACAAATGAGCCCTCTTTGTTCTAAAATCAGCAAATCTCTCTTCCTTCAGTCCAACGTTAGCAGGATGCACGACGTGCATGACTTGCTGAACAGCCTTGCTGTCCGGCAGTGGTGGTGGCGCCTCAGATGGGCCACACGCACAGACTTCAGTGAAAACAGCAAGGTGGCAATCGTGAGGAGGTATTCAAAAAGCACTGAGAGTGCTGGCAAGACAGCTCAGCAGACTCAGCGCCCGTTTAGGCGAGCAGTAGGGACCGGGCTTTGATCCCAGCACCATAGGTTGCGCCAGCCCTGCCCCTGGGCACACTGAGCTGGCCACCAAGACTCAGCGTGGTGGTACGTGCCTATAATCCCAGCACTGGGGAGGCTGAAAACAGGACCAGCACAAGTCTGAGCTGCGCAGTGAGACTCTGTACCAAATACATTAAACAAATAATGAAGCTTTCTCCTTCAGTTCATTCTTAAAGTGCTGATATTGATGATGAGAGCAATAATTTCAACCAACATCCTATATTTTGGGATGCTTTTAGTTATAAGTTTGGACCTATTTATGTATTTATTTGTAGGTTTTACTGCAAAGTTCAAAGGTTCAAAAACTTTTCCTTAATTTTCTTCAAACTGATAACCGTAAACAGTAAAGTATACAGATAGAAAATTTCAACCGAAGATTAGAATTACTCACAGTCTCCCCACGTTGCCCAGGGTGTCCTGGTAGCCCATCTTTCCCGGGTGGACCCTGGAACCACAAATATAAACAAGCTGTGTCATAAATACTTGGAGAGGTATTTCACAGTGTGAATATTATAGATGATTCCTTATATTTCTTTGTGCATCATACTGTAATGCTCTGATACCTGCTACATGGGAGCACACACGTGTAACCACGTCACACAGCTATGGCTACGACTGAGACTAAAAAACTTACAGCTCTATTCCAAACATTCTATGCTGAATGAACTTATTTGAGCTGCACTTACCTTTCCAAAGCATATTTGCATGTGTTCAGATTTGTATTTTTGGAAAAAGTTCTTTAGTACTTGACTAATATTCTTTTGGTAGTCACCTGTTCAGAACTCGTCTCTGTGCACTGAAACACAGACAGCAGGGACACGCTGTCCTCTAGTGGCGATCCAACCATGCTACAAGAATACATAGGAAGCAGCAACACTGTGCCTCAGTCTGCTTCAAGTGGAAGAACCAATGTGTCATGCTCAATCCTAGAAACCGTCAGAGCAAACTCTTCTTGTGGATTTTCTTAAATAAACCCTTTGGAAGCAAAGTGGTTATTAAGAACTAGAGAGCAAATCTACCAAAGCGTCTTGTCTTCTGTCATGTGTGAATCCATGAAACTATTAAGTACTTAAGGCAAATGACTCTGAAAAGTTCCTACATTTTAAATATTTAGAGCTTCAGACTCCCTTACAGAACACACATTTGCCTCCAAAACTATTAAAATTTTAGATCAGAACCAGTGGGTACAAGCCCAGGTACTTCTCACCTTGCTGGACAAATGAGAACAAGCACCTAAAGCAGCATTCCTGATGACCACAGTGGGTCACTCTCTACATGTTATGTGAGTAAACTGATTTTAAATATCCATCTTTACACGCATTAATGCGGAGTGAGTTTGAACTAAAGGCTTTATTTCACAATAAGCTCGCTGTCACAGACAGCTTTCCTCCACCACGAAGAGCTTCCCCAGCTTGTCCGCACACGTGCGCCCTGCCCACAGCAGCACTGACGCACTGGTTTGTATGTGCGCCAGCACCTTTAGCTAACAACTGGCACCATACTCGACAAGATCACAGCTTGTTTGGTGATTTGTCACACTTTCCAGAAACACCTCTGTAATTCTAGTCAATCTTCCTCAGAAACACCAAACTTTGGACACTTTTTTAAAAAGGGCCCCAAATGTTCCTGGACATATGCTAAACATTTTTTTCTATAAAGATGATACAGTGCACATCCACCCATGCCTTAGCTGTCAGCATATGGCAATGGAAGAAGCAGATCTGTGCTTAATGTAGAGGTGAAACAGAAGTAAATCTTTAACTTCTAATAGATTTTATCCAAGTTCAGCTTTTCAAAACAGCAAATAAAAATGTGTCTCAAATGATGTTTTTGCAATCTATACAAGACATATATGGTACTAAAAATCTGAAATGTATAAACACTTCATTATGATTGGTGAATTAAAGTACATTAGTACTTTACTTCAAAATTATGATCCTTTCCAGGACTACCCTCACATCTAATGACGCCCTCGCAGCGTGAATATGCCACTTGTCATGGTGTTTCTGCACAGTCTGATGCACCAGGCTTCACGGTCTCATAAAAGAACATGGCATCATTCTTTGGTCTAAGTGTGTATTTCTAATATTAAGCAATTAATTTTTAAAAACTGTAATGGCTCCACAATACTATTTAATAAAATACTGCACACCAGTTGACAAATACGAATGGAATTTATTCAAAAACGAGAATTTTATGAGCCAGGGAGTGAGTTCACTGATGCAGTGCCTTCTTGGCAAGCAACAGGTCCTGAGTTCAATTCCCAGTTCCCGCCAAAATACAAAAAACAATGGTATTTATCAACATAGCTTGCTCCTCTAATGTAAGTTGGTGGATGAAGGAGACAAATTCATCAAAAGGAAAGAACACTGATCCAGCAAGGTATGCTTTGAAGACACTTTTTAATGATTGCTTAGAGATGTTTTCTCACCCTCATTCATACTGAGTTCTGACTTTTTCCCCATCAATAAATGGAATGTTCTTTATAATAGTCACGCTATAAATTTTAATCACATCAAATTAGAATTGTTTTTAAGTGGGATGACTATATATTTTTTAAATACAGAAGCATTACCATGAGATGAACAGAATGTAATTGGAACATTTCAAGTATGCAATCTATATGAGCCTGTCTGTACATGACTTTTTCAGATACAATTACAAACATATCATTTTGTAGAATGACATCATTGTATCTCTCCACCTGATATTTTTTATTTCAAAAAGAGGAAGGCATTTGTTTCCCAGATACAGGTGCAGTGTTTTATTTAACAATGAAAGGAACGTTTCGTATCAGTGTCATATCACTAAATGCTTTTCAAGTATAGCCATTTACTGTATTTCTGATACTTTGTGGAGAAAAAATGAGTGCAAAATTGGTAGCTCACCATGTTGAAAGACACATGAGCGACAGACTGAAAAAGTCTAAGGAAACCTATTAATGGCTTTGTTTGACCAAAACAACCATATTAGAGAAACAACCTAGAACGATATATACAAATGTAAATGAAAGAATAGCACTGTGGTTACAGACCTTAATGGACTTCTAGAAGTTAGCCATAATCTAGGAATGTTGTTTTAAAACAGTTTCTTATCAGAAGAAATATGTGTACACTCACTTTAGGAAATTTGTGGTTTTTTTGAAAGTTAGCACAGATTAATCCGTACATTTGGATCAAAACTTAGTGAGTAAATGACATATGCTGTTAATGTCAGTATTACATTTAGTAACAGCTTATTTTGTTGATTCTTTTCTGCAGTATAAATAGCAACAGTTTCTTGATGTCTTTGAAATAACAAATCAGAACTGTTCAGTGTTAAGCAGCTTCAAAAATAATTGCAAAAAAGTGGAGATTGCTTTATCCTTCCATATTGAATACCCGTTAGTACTTCAAAACAAGTAATTCACTGTTGAGTTATATGTTCATCAACAGTTGGGGCATATGGTCTAGTCTGGGTGTGAAGAAAGGCTCACACATGCTAGCATGAATCAGGACCACTGGGAGCACTGTTACAGCGGGACCTGGGTCCCTCTGCAGGGTTCCGAGTACGAAGCGAGACTGCGTTTCTAACAGTGCTGCAGAGGCTACTGACACCTGCAGGCTACAAGCGGACTGTGAGGAGATCTGTACTCCACAGACAGGTAAGTGGAGTCTAGTTTAAAGGACTGAATAGGTTCCAGAAAAGAAAGAAACAGGAAGCAACTAAGTCTGCTCTGTTTCAAGGAATATATAAATTTTAAGTAAAGTTCTTCAATTAACTTCATAAAGGTATTTATAATGGCATTAAAAAGAGTATTGCTCTGCTGGATGAGGGGCACATGCCTGCAATCCCAGCATTCAGGAGGTGGAGGTAGAAGGAGCACCCTGAGTTCCAGGCCAGCCTGGGCTCCATAGTGAGTTCAAGGCCAGCCTGAAGTACACAGCATGACCCTATCTTAAAAATACACACACACACACACACACACACACACACACACACCACACAAAAAAGAGAACTCCTCCTCTGCAAACAAGATTATTAATCTCATCAAATTTTATTTAAAAAATTATGTTACTTCATAAAAGTTACCTTTGCTTTCCTAAGAAAATATATTATAGAGACAAAAACATTTTGAATAAATAAATTTTAACGTTATATAATTAGTACCAGAATATTGGAAGGAGTTTAGGAAATTATAATTGAACAGGAATGTAAAATTCTATTTGGAGATGGAAAATAAAAGGGAAATTCCAATTCACCAAATACTTAATATGTGTAACAATTTTAATGTCATCAACAATAAGGATTTTGTAGAAGAAGAGTAGCTGAGAAAATGATATTCATATTGTTCAAGTCTTTGATGTAGTTTAGAAGAACACTTAATAAGAGATACCTGAATTATATTCAAAACAGTCTGAACTTCCTAAGTTGAAAATTTATTCATGACTTTCAATCTTTCAGTTCAATTTTATTTTATAGGGATTTTATCAGTATTCATACATAAAATTTATTTAAAATATAAAACTGAACTGTCAGAAATATAGAAATATGGTTGAATAGAGGAAGGAAGAAAAGGACAGAGAGAGACAGAGACACTTACAGGAGGGCCTTTCGGGCCAGGGAATCCAACGGGTCCCTGAGGTCCTTGCGGTCCCTAAGAGTAAAAAGCAGAGGAGAAAAATTAACAATATGCCTTAAGACACATCATTATATTCTGTAGTTTATTTCTATAAATAGAATGCAATCTAGCATACAACTTCTTAATCATAATAACAAAGCTATGGAATGCAGCATGATAGTAAGTATGTTCTGGCTCTACTCAGACACAACTACGATAGAAATGAGTGTTTCAAACAATCACAGAAAATACCTTTAACTAGTCTCTTAAAAATACATTTTAAGGGGCTGGGGAGATGGCTCAGTAGAATAAGCACTTCCCTGGCAAGTGCAAGGGCCTGAGTTCAATCCACAGTTCCGCAAAAAATAAAATAAAATAATAATAAATATATATATATATATGAATGTTAATATCTTATTTTACTCATTTATGAATTTCTTTGGTAGACAAAATAAAAGATGCATAGTGTTTCTTCACTATTAACATTCAGTCTAATTATGTATTATGTCATTTCTGGCTTGATGTTCACTGAACTGTTATTCAGATATCATATTTACATATATTTAAAACGCATGAAGTAGGCCCTAATACAGTGATTATGTTGCTGACAGAGACAGGCCGGGTAGGAGACAATTCTGTGCTAGCACAGAACATAGTTGTTCTATTTAAAATCTAAGTATGTAAAATAAATCACAATAGCAATACAGTTTCATAAGTAAAAGAAACAGGACAGGATTTGTGCATTTTTCTACTCAAAAATGGCTTTGCTAACGATGGCCTTTAACAGAGGTTTTGAGTCATCGGGTTAGCCTTTGCAGGAGACTTTACTGTCATTCTTATGGCCATGTTAACTCTGAAATCACCACCAGCTTTTACTACAATTAACATCTTAAAATTTAAAGAAAAGAAGAAAGCAGCTACTGCCCTGCTTCCAGATAGCCCACAGGATACTTCAAGGTGTATATTTTACATTATTTTTTCTTCCCTTTTTCTGGTCTGTATATTTGGCCCAAGTTCACTCTGCACAGCCAGCTTTCCTCTACCCTTCTGGTTTTTTCATACTTTATTAGTGTACTAATCATACTTATTAGTGTAAAATTTTCACACACACAAAATCAAAAAATCAAAACGAGAATCTTCAAATTTTTAAACATAGTTTTTAAAAAGGAATCACATGGAATTAGTGAAGAACTGGGCTTATTTTAGGAATTAATAAAATTTTTAAATTGACATTAAACTGGAACTGCGATTCTTAAGTATCACTATACCTTAAAATAAAAAAAAATTACATACAAAATTTTAAGATATTTTATTTTGTAGCAAATTCTAGTTTCTAAGTTTTTAAAACATCTTTGCTATACAAAATATTGCTTGTCTTCATAACATATAATTTTAATCTTAAAATCCCTAAACAAAAATATTTCCAAAATCACTACTTCAGAGCAAATAAAAAAGAAAAACTGGGGTCCTGCTTTCCAAAATTCCAAGAAAAGAACTGGAGCCCCCTTATCTGTAGTTCCACTTTCTTCAGAGTTTCTGCAGTTTCACTTTCTGTATAGTTACTCATGTTTCATTCTGCTCAATTAATTATTAATTTTGAATAGAAAATTCCAGAAATAATCTGTAACACTCTGCCTAGCAGGACAAAGTCCTGCGCCCCGTGCCCATCCCTTCGTCATGTCCCACGCTGTGCCTCCCACCACTCATGACTCCGTTAGCAAGCCTCTCAGTCCTTGGTGTGCCGTCACGTACCCCAGCGCTTGGTTCCTTACCCCTCATTTACTTAGCAGTGCCCTAACAGAATACAGGCAGTGATGCTGCAAAGGGGTTACAGTATGCCAAGTTCGATTTCATTATTACTGATATGTAAGAACGGGGGAGCACACACAGATGATGTCAGGCTCACCAGCGGCTGACGCTGCCAGCCCCATCTTGGAACACAGACCAGACAGACAAAGGGGAACCTCTAGATCCTCTGGGTAAGACAAAGAAGTGATCCCTACTCAGTGGACAGATTGTACTGGAAGCCACTGAGGATCACCAGAAAATACATGCTGTGCAAAATTCCAGTTTTGAATTTTAGGTAAATGATGAGTAGTTTTTAATATGCCTTAATTACTACAATGGACATACTTATGTCAAAGTTACTCAATGTTCATGTAAAATTGCAAGTTAATTAGAAATCTTGGTCCTCTGTCTTTTCACTATCTGTTCTGATAAGCCTGGCAATTTTTAAACTAATTACAAGCTACATTAATTACCCCTAATGACAAGTACATATTTTCTTCCAATCACCTTTATGAAGGACAACATTTAATTTGCAGAGTTTTTAATGAAATATATGTATCACACATAAACATTAGCATATTACTAAAGGAGTTATTTAAGATATGCAAAAATAAGAAATGTATTTTCTGACTCAATGGTACCACAAAATTCTGTGAACCTACCAATTCACATATTTTGAAAAAAGTATGACGCAGCATTACTTCTGACATTCAACTGTATCACTGAGACATAAACTGAAATAGTTCATAATATTTAAAACTTCTTTCCAGTAAACGAGCACATTAAGAGAAAGTTCCCATCTACTACATAGAATAAAGATGTACAAATATCTATTTGAAAATGAATCTCTCTAAATTAATAAACAAAATAAAACCTCCACCTTGATTCTTAAAATGTACTTTCTTACTCTAAAATAATTTTTATACTTATACCAACCACACTTTTGGGTCACACTATTGTTTCCAAATTAAAATGCAATATCTCTAAAAGCGCAATTACTTTAAAGTGATACTACTGATTATAAGATTTTGTAATGTATACACAAATCACATAATGGAATGGGTTTTGCTTTAAAAAACTCAGTAGTGAAATAATTCATTAAATTGTTGGATTTTACTTCATGATTCACCCATTTTAATTAATTCAACTATGTTTTTATTAAAATGGTTTTAACCACAAAATAAATCAAATACATGTATTAGTTATGAATTCAAAATATATAGGATGAATATACTTAATTCTAGAATAGTCCATGAAGAATGAGAAAAAAATTGAAAGTGTAATTAAATATGAGCTAAACCCATAAAGTAACATTAGTTAAATGTTTATTATTGCGTCTTGTCTACTCACATTTTTGTCACAAATAGGCTGTTTTATTCACCATTTGTTACTCAACAACTATTACTCATTCTCAGTTTTAAAAAAATGTATCACAAGGTGTTTTGGCTTTCCTTTTCATAAAACAACTGTGTTTAAAATAATGACATTAAAGTGTATTAATAGGACTATACAATATTAAAGATATTATAGAAAAATAAAAGAATTCTGATTTCTTCCAATATGATATAGACATCTATATTGAAAATTCTTGCAAGAGAACAACGTTAAGAATCTGGCTTTTAAAAAAATGTTGCATTATACCAAAACAAAAAGCCAAACAAAGGGCAATTTGTTCACCTGCAAAATGGCTTTATTTTACATCAACTGAAAATCAATTTCCTCCATAGCTGCAGTCTACTGGAACAGCTATTTTATCTGAGGTGAAATGTGCGTCGAGTGCAGCCTGCACTCTTACCAGCATAATGCTGCTGATTGCTCCATGAACAAACTGAGTATTTATATAAAACCCAGACACGTGGATGATGGGCACAACACTGGCGACGCTGCTGGAATAAGAAAACTTACTCTGGTCTGGATTAAGTATAATAATATATTAGGTGAATTACACACATTATTTCTTTAACTTCTATAACAAAATAATTGGATATATAATGGATCAAGCTTTGAAAGAATAAAGAAAAATGAATAAACTGGAAATGCATGTTTTCCCAGATGTTTAAACAGCTGCATAAAATATTAATTTTATTTTATGAGACTTTATCATACTTACTCTTTCCCCTGGCGGGCCAGGAGGGCCATCACCACCTGAAGTTCCCTGGAGAATAAAAGAAAGAAAGAGAGGGAGGGAGAGAGTGGAGACAGAGAGACAGAGAGAGAAGAGAAACATCAGTTGTGATTCTTTCTGACTGCACCCATCCTTTGGAGGAATTCGCTGCAAAAATCAAAAGGAACAAGTTCCCAAAATACCTTGGCTCCCGGTTTCCCTGTGGGCCCTCTTGCTCCTCTGGAACCTCGAGGACCCTGCAAGGCAAAGTAAGCCTATCTAAGCAAATGCAAAGACACAAAAATATTGCTACAGAGACTGAGAAATGAAAATGGCTGACTGAAATGGAGCCACTCACCGTTGGCCCACGCTGCCCCCGAGGCCCCGGCTTGCCGGCTACTCCCTGACAAAGACAGTTAAACACACTTTCAGTATGCAGAACACCAAGTAAGCTGTGAGTCTGGCTCATGCAGGGACATTTCCATTAGCCAACTGGAGACAATGTACGTATGTGTCATACCCGTGCACCTTTCTCCCCGTTGGCACCCGGAAACCCAGGAAATCCAGTAGAACCCTGGAATTATAAAGATATGGAACAATGAACGTGGTAATTAAAAGTTACTGGGCAGAAATTGTGATTTTTGAAACAGTGATTCTGAAATAGCTGACAATGTTTAAATCATAAATATAATTATGAATCATATAATTAATTTTAAGACACTGTAACTTTCATTTATATATTTGAAAACAACTTACAATGGCATCTGAAATCCTGGAAGCAGTAAAACATGAATTGATAGAACGTAGTTTAGTATTTATTATTAAAATGAAGATAACTGATAAAATATCAGATCTCCAATTTCAAAATAGCATTAGAGGAAATTTATTGTGAAATACATTTTTAACTCAGACTTCATACCTGATTCACTGCTAAAGAAAAAAACCTTTTTTTCATTTCTATGAATAATTAAACATAAAGGCAGAGACATTAAGAACCATTTCTTGAATTAACTTTGCGTTTGTGTACCTGCCACTCCTGAATACTTCAAACCTTCAGAACCTGGCTAAGCCACACAGACCCTCACAGCCCCCACGTCGGCGCCGAATGCGACCACACGCGGCCAGCAATCCGGGCCGCACTCCAACATAACTTCTGGCATCTGCAAGCCCAAAGGTCTGAATTCAAAACTAATGTCTTTCATACATAAGCAAGTTAAGTACCTTTTTTTTTAAATCCCTTTGAGAATAGTTGTTTTCTTCTACAAAATGAGGGCAATAATTACATCTTATGGCTACTTTGAAATTTGTGAGAGACTGGAATAGAGAGTGTTGGGTACTAAGTGGTAATAACAGATGATTAAAAATGACTGTTTTCAAATGTAGTAAATAGAAACATTATTTCATTTAGTCTAAAAATGGCCACATTTTCACACAGAATGCAATGATCTCCAATAACTAAATCCTCCAAGTTCACTGTGTGCATATACCTAACTTTTTAACTTCTCAGCCCTTTTGGATCATGACTGAGACTGGTTTGCCCTTTAAGTCAATAAATAGAGTAGATTAGGGTATAAGCCCCACTCCTGGGGACGCTGAAGACGCTGGAGGGAGTTTCCAAATATTCAATATTCCTACTGAGAACACTGCCTGGATCAAATGCAATAATGTGCTAGGTCTCTAACAAAGAGTAGCAGACTTCCAACTTTTTAAATACTACCCCATATAACGAAGGAAAACAGCAGTCGCCTTTGACTTCCATGTGTTTCTTGCTTTTGTGAATCA
Organism: Octodon degus; assembly: GCF_000260255.1. Taxonomy (NCBI): domain Eukaryota; kingdom Metazoa; phylum Chordata; class Mammalia; order Rodentia; family Octodontidae; genus Octodon; species Octodon degus. The sequence goes on along the minus strand of NW_004524660.1, from coordinate 8,595,361 downwards.
ACTCTTAAGTACTGAACTACCCCTAAAAGGAATGTGGTAGGTGGCTCCTCTGTATCAGAGAAATCTGAAGTGTTGGTAAAACTCTGAATTATTGTGTCACACTCCAGAGCGACTGAAATGGAAACAGACCCCAATGCAGGGAGGGCGGGAAGCAGCTCCTTGAGCCACACAAACTTAGACGTTTGGAATGCTTGGAAGCTGGTTCTTAGACAAGCACAATGACAAGAGGCAAAAATAACAGTGTTCCCAACATGTGAAGGTAACCAGTACCATCCTAACTTCAGAGCAGTAAACAGATTATAAACTCAGCAGACAGACTGCATGCCAGCAATTGCCTCTGTAAGAGCCATTACAACAGGCCAAAAAATGCACGCCACACCCTCATAACTGCCGATGGTCCAAATGATCCAAATATGCATTGTTAGGTTTCTTTATATGATCAATTTTTCAATATATTCTAATTCATAATCATAGAATTAAGTTGTGATCAATCTGAAGACGATTATTTGGATGAGTAATGTTCAATCCTGGGAGGAAAATCTGCTCAAATTATATTATTTTTTTTTAAATTTATTTTATTTATTTATGTGTGTGTGTGTGTGTGTGTGTGTGTGTGACCAGCTCAGCCCACCGGGGGGCGGGGCTGGCTGGCATGTGGTGCTGGGGGATTGAACCGCGGTCCCTGTGCTTTGCTAAGCCTGTTCTAAGTAGGTGCTTCAGACCACTGAGCCATCTCACCAGCCCTCAAATTATATTATTTAAAAAACTTTCAAATCTTTTCTTTCTCTGAAGAGAGTCAAATAAAGTTACATCTGGTACAGTTTCACTGTGATTATTCTATGATATTAACATGTGAATACGATACAGAAAAATTTACATTAGTCAAATTTTATTTGGTAACAAATAGTTATATATCTACCATAATATCTGAGTAATAGTTATGTAGTAAACCATGTTGCTCTTGTGCATAAATGTGTAAGACTATTTTCTTATAGCAATTTTGCTCTAGGAACTTGTGCATAAAATACAAAAGTATTAATGTACCAATTAAGCAATTTCTAATATATAGCAATCATCTTTTTCTTTTTACCATTTAAGAATTAGGAGATGACATGTTATCATCTCACGAAATATTTTAAAAGAAAATATACAGCTTATATAAAATGATAGTACCAATCTGCTTTTAAATAGAGAAAAAATATAAGACTACAAAATCAAAAGACATTATCTTTGGGCAAGCGCAGGGACCACAGTTTGATTCCACATGCCGCGCCAGCCACAACCCTGGGTGTTCTGAGCCAGTGAGGGAGTCTGGGCATGGTGGCGCATGCCTGTAACCCCAATGCTGGGGAGGCTGAAAACAGGAAGACTGCTACAAGTCTGAGCTGTGCAGTGAGATCCTGTACTAAATACATAAAATGAAAAAAAAAAGATATTATCTGACATTGTCTCAGTCAATAAATGTAAAATTTTCAAAATTACTTTGAAAGCTTGAATTATAAAAGTATACTAAACTGAACTTAACACTTTGAAACACTATTATTATACATTACATTTGTGTACTTTAACACCTATTAAAATTTATATTGCTTGTAAGCCAATGAATAAAGTCTCTAGTTACACCCCTTTCATTGCTTCAAAGAGATTAACAACCAAATTTCAGATAATCAAGACAGATTTTTTTAAATTCATTGTCTTCCAAGTAGGAAAAAAAAAATGTGAAGCTATCTTTGATCTTTGATGTGCCCTATTTTTCTGATTTATCAGTGGGAAACCTAAAAGCTTTTTGATCATAAAAAACCTTAGTTATGAAAAAGGCAATATAAAACATAATGACAAGAATTCCAGACACCGAGTTAAAAGGGTAAGTTTGATTTCTCTGGGAAGAAATATATCTCTTTAGTCATTCTGTTACATTTTGCTAATAAAAAGAATACAAGTAATATTGATTAGAGAACTGACTTAGAGGAACAGAGAAAAGATCAGAATTTCAAATAAGCTCATAAAATAAAATTGTACTTATTCAAGTAATAGCATGACAGTTTTCTATATATTTAAGTCAAAATCATAGGACATTACAGTTGCAGTTCCATTGGGTAAATGAAAGCATTTGTGAGCTGCTACAGATTAAGGCCATGGGTATTCAGTAAATGGCTTCTTTTACTTGTAATATTTGTGAAGATTCTTCACATTTGAATGGAAAGAAACTGATGACAGACCAATCAATATATTAGAGATAATACTTTAAAAAGTAAATCGATTTATCATTATTTTCTACGTAGACAGAAACAATGATGCTTGTATTATTTTTAAAACATAAGAATCTTACTTTAGAAGGAATAAAAATAATACTGTATCTTACACACATAAAAATAATTTTCTGGAATCTTAATAAAAACTAAAAGATAAAACAACAGAAAAAGCCAAAATGCTGTAACTACATGACAAGGACTGCCACAGCACGTGCAGGTCACATCTGCTTGGGGGGACATTGGGTCTCTCACTGGATACCTGTGGAAGTTACTAAGAATGTATACATAAGGAGACTCCATGACCAGGATTTTACCTGATAACTAAATAGGTCAAACCAGGGCAGGGAGACAGACTGACGTAGAAAGACAGCCTCATGTACATATCATTAAAACTAGAAACTACACTGTAGGTGACATGCTAAAAATGGGTATGCATGTACTGCTGTAATACTAATATCCAGTATTTATATATTAATTCATGTAGCCATCTTCATGTAAGTAGTAAATGTATATCAAGTGCAGCCTTAAGAAAACTTTTACAATGAACTAGAAAAAAAAGTACACCAAGGACAACATAAAATCACAAAGCCATCATTGTTTATAATTAAGCTAGGTAGACTTTAGATACCCAAATGTCAGCCAAGCATGCCGACGCACACCTGTAATCCTATACTTGTGAGGCAGAGGCAGGATGACTGCTATGAATTTGAGGCCAGCTTGGATCAGATAGTGAGTTTAAAGTCAGCAAACACTATATAGAAACACCCAGTCTTAAAAAGAAAAAGCAAAAAGGCAAAGATGGGCAGACACACAGACAGACATAAAGGAAACAAACACACAAACAAAAAAACAGAAATGAACTTTTAGTGGTAAACTAGGTTGAATCAGAGTTCAACAAAAGCTATATCCAAGGCCAAATCTCCATGACCTGAGATGACCTTACCTGGAGAAATAAAAAGGTCTTCCATAAATGTAATCAGATTAAGAATCTGAAAAGATCTTCCTGGATTGGCCAGGACAAGTGTCTTTATAAAAGACAGAAGACATCGACAAGCAGGAATAAACAGTCGGCTGCACGAGGATATGGCAAGGTCTGGAGCTGTGCGGCCCACATCTCAGATCACCTGAGCTAGCAAAGGCTGGAAGGGGCAGGACAGGCCCTTTCTGAGAGTCACTGGAGCGAGGAAGGCCGTGCTGACTCCCTGCCATTCAATCTCTGGCCTCCTGAAGGCAAGAAAGTAAATTCCCATGGTTTAAGTTAAGTTTGTGGTAACTGTTACGTCCATCCTTGGAAACAAATACTGGCAGTCAGTAGAGGGGATGAAAACTATCTCTTACTTCTTCTAAAAAAAAAACCCCCAAGTACTCATTAAAACCGGCAGTGAGATCCAAACGAAATGGAAAGCAGCTACTACTGATCAGAAGTCATCACCCCCCATCGTATAACTGGAGTGCGTCCTAACAGTCCTCCTGGGCGCGGTCCTGACCCACGTCCTAGGCAGCTGCCAACACTGCCTTTCTTTCACGACCCCCCAGTGCTCCAACCCATAACCCTCTGGACTCTTTGAGATCCCTGGACGCCAGCTATTTCCATGCTCCATGACTTTCCACTGTGAAATTATGTTTTAAGTTCTCATCTTCTGTACACTACAAAATGCAAACTTATCATAAAATAGAAAAATTTGAAGTTTTTTTTTTTTAATCACATGTTGACAAACTGTAAAAATCAAGGTAATTATATTTTACCTTTGGACCTTGTCTTCCTGGATATCCTGGTAATCCTGGAACTCCAAGTTTCCCCTAAATTAAAAAAGAAAAAAACTGATCACAAAAAATAGTGTAAGTATAATAATGAAAGGCTTACGAGTTATTCTGAACAATGGCCCTTAGAAATTACTTACTGAACAAAGCAATAAGAAAATCTAAGGAGTCTAGTATTCCACTAGAATCTAAATGTAATGCATGCAAATATTCTAGACCTAATACACCTAGACCAATACCTTTCAAAATAGTGACTACTAAAATGTGGTAATATTTCAAAATGTGATAATCGTGTCAACTTCAGATTAAAATTAAAATCTCTTGAAGATGGGTGTGAACTTACATGTTTTAAAGTATTTTCTGTGAAGAAACTATATGTTTATGTATAAAAACAAGAAAATGTTCATTTTGGTTTGAGACAAAGAAGAGTCTACTTGATCCAAAACAGTAAACAGGCCACACTGTTCACTGACTCCTTCACCCTTTAGTCACTCAGTTTTCAACGCCTCCTGCTGAAGAACTTCAGGCCTGGCTAGTCCTCTGAGACTGAGAAGAGCTGAGGGGAGGCTAGAAAATGAGTCAAAGTGAAAGAGCCCAACAAATGTGTTTGTCTCGTGATAATACTCTCAACCCTAATGGATATGCTTGGAACTTAAGAGAACCTTCTCGCTTTTAGCCATGATATAGAACATTTAAAAATACCACTGGAGCATCATCTGCAAGAGCCCTGCGCCTCGGGCCACCCACCTTCTCTCCAGCTTGGCCCGCAGGACCGGGGTCTCCGGTAGGACCTGCACGGCCCTTGGGGCCCTCAGGGCCATCCTCTCCTCGTGGCCCTGCTTGGCCAACTTCTCCCTGCAATGCAAAGATATCACCGCCTTGTAAACTGAGGCGTGTTTGCACCTGGACAGGCAGGCATGCATCTACGTGTGCTTTACGAAACACATGGAAAGTTAATATCTAGAAAATAACTGATACGCTATCACAACAAAACTTAAAATACTTTAACTTCATACAAAAACATGACTAAACGAAGTCTTAAATAATACACACATTTTATTTATCCTGGACCTCTATGTAGGGAGATAAGAACAGGTTAAAGTAAGAAATAAGAAACATAACTTTGGGATTAGTGCAAATTTTCTCTGTACTTACTCTGTCACCCTTAAGACCCATGTCGCCCTTGAACCCTGGAAAGCCATCTTCACCCTAAAGATATACGGAATACCCAGTGTTAGATCAGTCCTCTGGAAGAATCCAAAATGTCCTATACAAAATCGGTGCTAACAACTGGGGGAAACTGTGCTGAGGTGCTTGAATCCTACTTATAAAATCTCTTTCACTATGCCAACTCTGGCCCTCTCCCACTATATCCAGAATTCTCCCATCTCCTCAAAATTATTGGATGAAAATTAGAGAATTTTTCATAATACATTCCCATTAACCCATCCTCTTAAAACTGCATGTATTTTGTTATTTGAATTTAAAAAAAAGTAAGTGTTTCAATAATTATCATTTTAGGTAGATCCAGGGATCTAAATTCATGAAATGGCTTGTGAAATAAAAGTTTTTAACCTTGCTTTTAATTTTTACCTAAAATTTTATGCTGTTGATTCTTACATCATTGACTTAGACAAATACCTTCTAACTCAGCTTGATCACCTATTATAACCTCTTTTCAGCTAAGGAACAAGCTAACAATATCCTCCACATGTGGACCCTGCATATTTTGTAGCACTACATGCACAGAGCTGGAAAACAGGCATCTTTTTGAAAAGAACAAAGCATAAAACAGGGGCTGGCCAAATAGCTCAGCAGATTAAAGCGCCTGCAAGTAGGCACAGGTGCCAGGGGTTCAATTCTCGGTCCTGCTGTGCCAGCCTCACCCCCAGGGTGCACTGAGATGGCAATTGACTGGGTGTGGTGACACGCGCCTGTAATCTCAGCTCTTGGGAGGCTGTAAACAGGCGGATCACTATGATTTCGAACAAGTAGTGAGACCCTGAACACCCTGTAGACCCCTCCCTAAAATACACAAAAAAATAAAATAAAATAAATAAAAAGCCTAAAACATGCGCTGTGACTATGGAAATTGTTCCTACTGTTCCTGAGATTGGAAAGCTTTACTGACAACTTTACTAATTCCAAGAAAAAAATTAAATTTCAAGTAATCGCTCATGTGTTCAAAAACACTGATATTTTACTATATTCAAAGTTCACAGTATTTCAGTATTTGTCTAATAAACTGACGGTAGAACGTGTACAGTAAATTCTGGTAGAAATGAAATGGAATGTGTGTTCAGAGAAAAGACCAAATGATGACAGTGATGGCGGAGGTGGGATGGTAAGGCAACAACTTGATGAAAGACTTGCTAATTTAGGTGCTAGTAGCAAATGGATAGAGTTTGCAGAATTTGAGGGAAGAGGGCTGGTGAGGTAGCTCAGCAGACTAAGCACCTGCCTGGGCAAGTGCTGGGACCGGGGTTCGATCCCTTGCCCACCCCAGGCATGATGAGCTAGCCACTGAGACATGGCATGTCTATAATCCCAGCCCTGGGGAGGCTGAAACAGGAGGATCACCACAAGGCCAAGCTGCACAGAGAGACTCTGTACCAAATACACTAAAAAATAAAATAAACTAAAAATGTGAGTGAGGGAAGAAAACTTCAGTCGATACGAACACAAAGCTGGGAAGCACAAATACATATACCTCCGAGTCCGAACACCCAAGGACCTTTCTTAAAACCCAAAACTGATTGTTTCAAGTTTTACTTTAAAATCCCTCTAAGTCGGCAGAGAGTGTAACTTCACGTAACCCTCTTCTTACTGACCCCATGACTTGGCCCTCATGCGCCCTCAGCTTTCCATCATGACGACCAGCATCCCCATGACCTCGACTGAAGGCTAGAACCTGACTTACTAGTGCTTCCGCTCACGACACACCAGCAAACCCTGCCCGCCTCTGTCCCTCTGGGGTACTTCTGAAAGGTCTCCTGGGACCTCAAGCTCTTCCTCCGTTTTGCGTGCCCCACTTCAAAGCAAGTCCTGCAGCGATCGGTCTCCCGTCACTTGGCTGGTCACTGTTCCCATAAAATAAAAGAAGCCAAGAATCATGCCCCCTTAGCTAAGTCTCATGACAGTTGGCTTACCACACCACCGCCATCACTGTCATCATTTTGTCTTTTCGCTCTGAACACACGAACTATTGCATTTGTACCAAAATTTACTGTACATGTTTTACCTTTGGTTTATTAGTGAGACAAAAAACAAAACACTGTGCAGAAATTGGAATGTAGTAAAAATTATATTTTTAAACATTTTTATTTACTTGGCACAGGGTCTCACTAAACAGTTCAGACTCACAGTGATCCTCCTATCTCAGTCTCCCCAGTGCTGGGATTAGAGGCGTGCACCCCACACCTGGTTGTGGAGCTGGCATGATGTGCCCGGGCTCTGGGGCCGGTGAAGCATTCAGTACCGGGCACTGAACCCGGGTCCTTGCGCTTGCCACACAGGTACCTAGACTGCAAGCTATCTCTGCAGCTCTAAAAGTCGTATTTTTAACTTTTAAATCCCTGATGGTCCATGATCATTTACTAAATGAACCCTGGAAGTTACCCTTACACCTTTGTGGGAGTTTGGCATGTATGGGAAGGTACAGACAATACTAAGTACTAGACAAGTAAGGGCGTTAGGCCTAACCCAAAGAAGTAATCCAGACCAGCACTGTTACTTAGTTCAAAGAATTCTGACAGGAGTAAGTTTTTTTTTTTTTTTTCTGGAACACAGTCTGACATTTTCAACATTATCATATGAGTAGTGTTTTATAGGGAGCAGAATTCTTTCTGCAGGGGATACAACTCAGTGAGGGCTGAGGCTTAGGAGCTGAAAACCACTTAATTTCTTATTAACAGCTGTGTCCACTGCCCTCTCCCTAGAGAGATGGGTAACCACAAGGCAGTAGTTTAAGAACACTGCACTGTCATGGAGTCACCAACACTTTTTAAGAGTTGTTCAAGGGGACAGGCAATTAATTAAAGTCAACCCAGTAGATGTGCTGGTATTTATGACTCAAAATCATTAAGTGTATCTTCAAATAAACAACATTGCTAAACATAAAGCATATCAAATTATTAAGATTCCTGCCCTAAAATGATCAGATCTAAAGTAATAATAAGAAAAACAAAAGATAGAATATGGAGTTTTGGAAGATGTGTAAATGAATTCACTTCAGCCATGTAGTTTATTTGGCTCTGCTGCTAGGTTTAAGGATAAATGCAAGACAGAAAAAGCAGAGCTTACACCTAAAAAGCCACTAATTGCTATTTCAACTTTTGTAAACAATTTACATCATTAAATATTACAGAAGAAGATTTCCAATCTCCTTCTCCAGATGACTGCGCTGCACAGTCCTCCCTCAGGACTTCATGTTTCTTCGCAGCTATACTAGGGAGGATTTTTACTATAAAAATTTTTCCACTAACATATACAGAATTTGTCTACTTTGAAAAAAATAAAAACCCACTGATTGCAATGTTTGACAACAAAAGGAACTACTGGAAAGCATTTTAGAGACTTGCGAACAACTTCCTTGCATTTCATTCTTTAGACTTTCCTGTTTTTCCTTTTTCATAACTTCCATCGCCTCACGCTGCAGTCTGTAGTCACGACATTCAGCATGTGGCGCGGGCACACATCGCCGCGCCTCTCAGATCTGTTTCCGCTCTATGCTCTACCACGCTCCATCTTTGGTCCTATTCTCTTTGCAAATCATCTCTCCCTGTTTCAAACCTATTATATCTTATATTTGCACTTTAACTTACTCGCATTTTGATTCTCCCATATAGGAGAAGCTTGAGTATTTATTTCACTTAACTTTATGATCTCGGGGTCATCTATTTTCCTAAAAATGACTCCATCTCAATTTAAAGACTTAAAATGAGACTTAAAGTCATTTTCAATGTTAATATCTATTTGGTAGAAGAACTGAAATCAGAATCCAAAATTTTTGATTAGTTTAAATTTCTAATTTTTCACTATATGTACTTCTATCTTCTAAAACTACACACCATTACAATCCACCAATTATCTAAAGATGTTTTCTAGAAAGAAACAACATATTTATCTTTATGCACTTTTCCTCTTGTATAATTTTATTCCTAACTGTCCCTCAAAAATCCTCCATAGGCACTAGGTACAGAGAAACATGGGAATTGACATTGAAAAAGAAAACTAGATGAAAAGGCACTGCTGAGCACAGCAGCCTCCCACTACCACAGGACACAGAGCAGGCCACCGCTGCACGTAGTATGAGCTCAGCAACACATTGCCAGGAGGTTCATCCGGGACAGTCAGTGCAACATGATGGTCATCACGGTAGCCCCGGAGATTTAAAATGTGCTATGCAGAGCCAGGCGCCATGGCGCACACCTGTCATCCCAGCACCGGGGAGCCGAAGCAGAGGATCGCTGTGAGCCAGAGGCCAGCCCGCGCCCCCCGGCGGGCCCGAGGCCAGCCTGAGCCCCATGGAGAGCCAGAGGCCAGCCTGAGCTCCAGCGAGACCCTGTCTCAAGACTCATCCACACGGCTGACGCTGACAAAAGGATCTACAAACTGTAGTACCTAGCTTCAGGATAAATCCTGAGGGGATTTGACTGACCTTATTAAATACAAAGTTACATTTCTTGTTATATAGGTCTTGCTTTAGCTTGGTCTTAACCATCCAGCACAAAAGTATAAAAATGAGGTACAAAAAGTAAAGCCATATTAATATGCTGAGCTGTAAAAGGCTCAAGTGAACAACTCCTGACATTGCCAGTCCTACAGACAACCCACTACTGTTATGGACGACTGGACCGTATTGGGTTATTTTGCTGAATTCACACACCTACAATATTTGAATGGTAATGGAATACCCATCTCTGACAAAACTAAACAAATAAGGGGGATTTAGGTAAAGAACCATTCTGTATCTGTATATACAAATAGGAAAGATCTACAGCTACTTTCTCTTAATTCAATGAGAAGAAAGACTTGTACTAATAGTGTTTGGACAGGATATCATGTCTGCATCTTGTTCTATGAATAACCACCATGAAGACAATATACAATGTGTTAATTATTGAAACTGTCCTATTAATTGGTTTTGAAACTATCTCATTGCTGTTTGTTTCTCAATAAAATAAAAAAAAGTTTTAAAAATAAAGTAAAAAAAAAACCCTGAAGTAAGTAAATAAATGATGTTCTTCATACAATAAATCTGGTTATGTACCTTTACTGCATCTAATGAGGGATTTTCCCCCCAGAAAAATAAGTTCTAATGGCTATAGTAATACATCTCTTTGTATTTCATCCTCTATTGAAACCAAATAAATTCAAAAGCTTAATACTAATATTATGTAAATATTCTTAAAATCAGTACAAATATTAATAAGAAAAACTATAGTTAAGTTACCAAATATAACAATCTTTTATACCATAAAACTATGTGTTGGTTTTAGTTTTTATGTAATTTTGTAATATGAATCCTTTATAAATTCTATGTAATACAATTTCCTTGCATTTCAAAATACTCTTTGAAAGATCTGGGACTCTACATTAATATTAAACATTTACCTGAAAAAAAAAATCTAAATGTGTCTCTTCAGCCAAAGCCAATTAATCTATACGTGATTTCTAAAAAGTCACATTCCTATATAATTTGAGATACATTCTTTCCTCTTCCTCTACCTAGTTTTAACTCTATTTC
>NW_004524660.1:8562683-8584500 GCF_000260255.1 Octodon degus | reverse complement strand
TTTTAGGTAAGAGTCTACAGGGTGTTCAGGGTCTCACTACTAGATTAGACTGGTGATTCTCCTGTTTACAGCCTCCCAAGAGCTGGGATTACAGGTGTGCACCACCACACCCAGTCTCAATCACTGTCTCAGCCCACCCTGGAGGTGGAGCCGGCACGACGGGCCCAGGGATCGAACCCCTGTCCCCTGCAACTGCTTGTAGGCACTTTAATCCACTGAGCTATTTGGCCGGCACCAGTTTTGCTTTCTGTAGCCTTATATAAATTAACTTTCCTTATCTCAGTTTACAATACTTTTAATTTTGGTTTCCCAGTACATTACATTTTACTTTAAGAACCTGAGGCATTTTAGTGGAAGGAGGAAAGCCCATTTCTCTTATATGCATGTAAGCACATTGCCAACTTGCAGTAACCTGCTCATGTGCAAAGCCGCACGCAAGAGGACAAAGGTGCGAGGGAAGCAGCGCTTCCTCTCTGGCGTATGCTGCCCCTTTTGTCTCATGTAGCCCCCATCCCAGGACACAAACTACTTCTTTCTAAAACACTTCCTAGAGAGAGTACAAAGTAAGACTGAGGTTGGCCAGTGTGCAAGGAATCACACAGCAATTCATGAGCAATCAATTATGTGCTGAAGACATTTGAATTTATGCCCAAGCTGTATGGAAGTGAGAATCCCGTATTAGTTACATCTTACCTTTTCACCTTTGGATCCCTTGAGACCTCTGACGCCATCTGCTCCCTGGGGAGGAAATTAGAGCATGAGCTGATTACATTTCACAGTGAAATTAATGTGAAAACAATTTAACATGTATTACCTTTACTCCTCGGGGACCAGGGTAGCCAACGGGACCCTGTGGGCCAGGTGGACCCTACAGAAGATGGATTACAAATTAAATGCACATCTTGACAATGTGGCTCTTTTACATTCTATAATTTTGCTCTCCCAAAATGTTGTAGCATTCATATTTGGTAAAGATTTGGAAGGAATGTACAATGTTTTAAGTGTTAGATGTGATTAACACACGATGTGACTGCACTCTTAACCCCAAATTCACTATACGTTACATTGATGCTAAAATAAGCTCACTCTCAGGGAGTGCAGGAGGTGTGCAGCGCTGTGTGCTCCAGCCCGGCCTCCCATGTAGTGACGCTGAGGAGTCTGAATCCCTATGGGGAGGACCCGGGTGAGGGCGCAGTCATTGGGAGGTGACACAGCTCTGCCCTCTGAAAGGATTCTGGAGTTTTCATGGAGCCCTGGCTAAATCCTGTGCACACAGGCTATTATAAAAGAGGAAGCCAAGTCCCAGAATACCTCTGGCTTCCAGTCTTATCATTTTCTCTCCTCCTGCACATGCTCTTCACGTGATGCCAGCTGTCATTTTGTCACACAGTGCAAGGAGGCTACACCAGAAGTCCCTCATTCCTAGATCTTTCAGCCCCAAAATATGAATTAAATAAATCTATTTTTATAAACTACCAAGACTAAGTAATCTGTGTGACAGCAACAGAAAATGAATACAATACCTAAGCTGGCAAGAAGATAAATTAGTAAAACATGCAGATAATCAGATAATTAACATCAAACATTTTTGACATGAAAAAGTTCTCCGTGCCTACTGTCTACAGTCAGCAATTATAGACTAGCCAACAGAGTTGAGCTCAAATTAAAAGCTGAGTCCATCTGCGTCAATTCCCATCATGAGGATCACGCTCAAACCTACACGCTTCCCAAGGCCGGCTTCCCTCACGAGTACGCAGCAAGGGAAGAACGTACAAAACACAGCATTTCTACACCAATGATGAGAGTTTTAATGCTATTATAAAAACTCAAAAGTGTTTGTGCTTTGCTACTGTTACCCCATACACTACTAATACTGGATAAGGTTTTCTTAAATTTTAGATATCTTTGTAGTTGTTAAAACAAAATATTCTCTTAATTAGAAGTTACCAGGAACTAATAAGATAAATTTGGGTTACATTGAACACTTTAAAGGATATTCAGTAATTTTTGATAGTTAAGTATTCATTCAATTCATACTACAAATGCATAACATGGATCTACTCTTGGCCATGAGAATATTCATTTAAAAAACAGAATGGAGTCTATTTTGTAAGTTTTACAATATAAATTTAAAAGTTACCTATCTAAGATATGCTGGTACAGGGCTGGGGAGATAGCTCAGTAGAGTAAGTGCTTGCCTGGCAAGCACAAGGGCCTGAGTTCAGTCCCCAGGTCCAAAAAAAAACAAAAGATATGCTGGTTCATTATATAAAAATAATTTCAGGAGCACAATTTACATTAAAACACTATAAAGTAATTCTTCAGAAAGTAAAACCGTGTACATAGAGAGAACATAGTCTTGTAGCTTCTAATATCATACCTCATTGTGAACACAGGTAAAATGTATATTTAAGTTATAAACATACAGAAAATTTCTCTTACACATAAGCTGACAGGACATTTAAGTGGATACTATGCAACCTACCAGAGCACCTTTTTCTCCAGACTGGCCTTCTTTTCCAGGGTGACCCTAGATTCAGTAGAAATGTTAAGATCCAATATCAATGGTAACTTATACTACAACTAGAAAATTCTTCCCTTCAGTTCAAATCTATTGAGATCTAATTATTCTTTCAAAAATTTTTTTTAACCTGGAAGTCATTGGTATTCTTTCAAAAATTATTGAATATTTTTCTAAAAACATTTCTATTTTTAAATGACACTGAAAACTGGCATTTAGAAAGAAACATAATAAGCTCACACTTATTTCATTAAATATAGGTTGTTCTTCTAAGAGTTCAGGAAAAGCATGTAAAAGACTGCATGGTATTTATCAGTTTAGCCCCATTCTCAATAAATACATGTTATCTTGTGTTTTGGTATCATTCAAGGTATGTACATGCATCTTGGAAACACACCAAAAGCAGGTAAATGAGAAACCTGGAAACACAGCCAGAATTAAAAATCAAGTTGTTGAGATTAAGTAGAAGAAAAAAATCTCATATTCTGGCTCTTGTAAATCTGAAGAGTTTAAAATGCAAAATTCATAAATAATAATTTTATAATAATAAAGAGTACATAAAGGTTTATAGTATCTGTTACTACGTTTTGGAAACCACCACATTCCTAAAGAAGGAGGCTATCACTAAATCTTGAGGACTTTTCAGAAAAATCGAATATATTTGTGATTCTTGTGGAACTGTTCCTGGACTCTTGGAAGCTGAAGAAGAAAACAAGACAGAAAAATGCTCTGTATAAAACAGCAGGGTACAGGAAAAGGTAAAAGGCTAAAAGAAAATCACAAGACATTCCAAGTTTTCCCAATAAAAGGTGAGTGAATCTTTTCACCGAGCTAGTGACTTAGGAGGAAGTGAAGGCAACAGTGGACGCGGGCAGTCCCGACAGGCAAGGCCAGGGCGTTTACCTAGAAGCCACGGCCAGTCAAGAAAGACTTGCGATACAGAAGGGATGATGTGCTGAGAAGCGCTGCTGTAGAGCGGTCAGTGTTTGATTAATGGTTCAATCTGATTTTACTAATAACTGAATAGTCTCCATAACACACATAAAATCCTTTGTTGAAAATAACAGAAATGCTTATAGATACGTAATTATTACTTACAGGAGGACCATCAGCACCCGGAAGCCCAGCAAGACCTGGTTTTCCTTGTGGTCCCTGATGAAAAAAAGTGTAAAATATTTTATTTTAAAAGATGAAAATAATGACTAACTAAATGGATCTCTACACTACTACTGACACTTTTAACTTGAGGTAACTGCTTCTATATATATGTAATAAACATTTAGATAACTTTTATTTTTTTTTTTTTTTGCCAGCTCAGCCTGCCCTGTGGGTCGAGCTGGCTCAGTACGTGGTGCCAGGGATCAAACCGCAGTCCCTTGTGCCTGCCCAAGCTTGCCTAAGCAGAAGCTTTAGATCACTGAGCTATCTGGCCAGCCCTTAAAAGTTCTTGAGAAAAAGAATGGTATATAAGAATTAAAAATTAATTTAACAGATAGGAAAACATTCTAGTTTTTATCCTGCTAAGTAGTACTAAGCATATCCTTTATAAGTTAACAAATTAGTTTTTAAATGCCAGAATGAACTGTACCTCAAAGAATAAATAAGAGCCAATATATGGACCAGAAGACCATGGGCTTACAGTACTGCAGAGCTAGACACTGGCTATTTCTGTCAGTAATGCTAGGACGTGTCAGATGAGATATAACCATGAGTCCTGAAGTGATGTCCAGAGCTACATTTTCTTCTAGGGCTTAGCTCACCTATGTCATAACCAGCATAATGTCATACTGTAATTCAATATTCATGTTTGTTGTAATGTTGAAAAAATTTAACCAGAGATATAAGAGTACTGAGATATAACTGCATATAGCATATAATTTTTGATAATAAAAAGTGACCACTGTGCTGGATTATGTGTTTACCATTTTATGCTTTTTATCATTAAAATATAATCTTTCTATTTATACAAAAAAAAAAAAGTACTGGCAAGCAGCATGCTGAGCTCACTGAGGCGCATGTCAAAAGGCTCAGCACTCCAAGTCTGGAGGAGAAGGAAGGAGAAGCGAAGGAGGAAGAGAGGCAGAGAGAGGAGCACAGGAGGAGGAACGGAGAGGGAAGCAGTCGGGGTAGGAGAAAAAGAAGGAAAGAAACCGCCCTTCGGTGCTGCGCTAGCATGTCCCGCAGGCCCTCAGCCGGCGTGTCTCCTGGCTGCACCAACACCAAGCGACTGCCCGCGCAGCTGGCTTCGCACGCGCACACACCGCGACGCTGGCAGCAGGCTCAAACTGCTGAGCGATCTATTTCACAGACAAGGCACATCCTTGGCGCATGACCACAATTCCACAGTGATGATGCAAGATGCCACCAAGTATTAAAATGTGTGAAAAAATTACATTATTTTCATAGGACATGAAGAAAAATCAATTTATTTTGTGGTTTGCAAGCAAATGCACTAATAGGCAACTAACAAACAACAAAAAGATAACTTGACTCAGTTGCTCACTGTGATCTGTGTACAATCAGAGAGGAATCCAAATTTCATTTAACTTGACCAACGCCAATTCTGGATGGCAAGAATCAGCATCAGAAGGTTATATCCTTTCTGGAAGCACAGGCATTTTGCTGCGAGTATATCTCTATCTAGTCCTCAGCTACAGCTGTCTACTGGTCCATACTAGCCAAGACCGAGGACTTAGAAACCTCTGAAAGGGAGAGACATAACACACCTAAGTGCAGAGCAGAGTTCAGAATTTTCCATTTTTAGAGAGTATTTGTGATATTCATTGCATGTATTTTGACTTATAGTATAACTTTACAGGAAAGTATAAATTTAATCAATATGCCACAAAAATTAAACGTAATCTTTAAATTGAAAAATTAGACTTTAAAACTGAAATGGATTATATCTCAGATAGGATTTAAAACTGTGAATTTCATTCACCAATCTTCAACCTCATATTCAATCCAAGAATTTAATATTCGGTAAAAGTAATTATTGTGGATTTAAATGGCACCAGTTTGCCAAACATTTAAATTCATTTTACTGTTAAGGAACTTGGTTCTTCTAAAAATCAACCCAGACACTTAATTCATTTTTACAACGGCCGTGTCAAGTGTAGAGCACACCACACACATGAATTAAAGACTGTCAAATACAAAAGTAAGATGCATGGTTCACTTTGAAGCCATGTGGTTGGTTAAAAGTCTCTATAGCAAAGTTTGAATCATTAATACCTAATATAGTGTTTGTAAAGGTCATCTGTGAATTGCTGGGATCCTCAGTTATTTAGGTTCAGATGTGAAATTTCCCAGACCATGTCTTTAACATTGCTTGTACCCACAGTCCTATACAACATCATTATTGCTTCAACAGTGATAAAGTCAATGGCTTGTAAAGTACATGATGAATAAAGCGTGTGTAATTACTTTTTCAAAACTTACAGCTCTGTAGGAAATCTGAGTTAATAAAAAATGGTTCAACAAACTAAATAAAAAAAAAAAAAAATCAGCCCCGAGCTAGCCCCTTAATTACTATCATCAGGAGATGTAATGTTCCTATGACAGAGTCTTGCTGAGGAGTACTACACGGGTTTTATGCAGTATATATCGGAAGTAAACAAGAAATACTAAAACTCTTGTGTTACAAGATGATTTTTTAATCCAACGGAAACCCATTAATTGCTCTACAGTGGGAGTTCCTTGAGGGCAGAATGCTCCTCCCGCTACTGAAAGTGCTTCCTGTTTCTCTAGAGGCACGGGAGTAGCAATGAGTGTATATCCTACTTCTTAGATTTCAATAAAACAGTAAGAGTTTTTGGAGTGCTTCTCTACATTACGTTAAGCGACTTATATGCATTTTCCGCTTTGTATGAATGAATCACTGAGACAGCACCACGTGTTAGTGTTGACGAAGATGCACCCTGAATGAATCAAGTCCACAAACAGGTCCTTCTATTTCATATAAATGAAGCGAATGCTCAGCCCATAAATTATATCATAAGAAATAGTCCATGTATTCGTTAAAAATAACAAAAGAATAATTTCCTTCATAATTTTGATTCTCTAACTTTATGAGCTATTTTATCACAAACATAATAAAAACACAGGTTATACAAACAATATCTAGATGAATTCTTGAAAATGTAGGGCAAATGACATTTATTAAATGTTGGATTATACTATGTAATTGTTAAGAATTCCTATTCATCAAGTTTTGGAAAGCAAGCTCTTCAGCTGAAGTAAACAGACCATAATGTATTTAAAAACTTAAAATAGAGTTTGGGCCAGCCAAATATGCTCAGCAAGCAGGCGCAGGGGCCAGCCCAACCTGCCATGCCCACCCTGCCCCCGGGGCACGCTGAGACAGCCAATGAGCCTGGGCGTGGTGGTGCATGCCTGTAATCCCAGCACTTGAGAGGCTGTAAACAGGTGGATCACTAGGAGTCCGATCTAGTAGTGAGACACTTTGAAGGCCCTGTTGACCCTTTCCTAAAATACAGGGCAAAAAACCAGAAAAGAAAAAAAAACAAAAAACCAGAGCCTACTTTTTGACATAAATATAATACAAAATACATAACATAAATACCATATAAGTAAAATGTGTATCCTTCTCGTTCTTGAGTCCCTGTCTGGTTTTGATAGAAAAGACCATCTTTGGATTTACAAGTTGGGCATGCTCAGATGAGAGGCCAACGTTCAGGCTTAAGCATGTACTGAAGGCGGTTCTCTTCTTACCATCAGAGTAGAGTGAACCAAATTCTACCTTACCGCTAGCTAAGCAAGAAGGACATGGGTATACCAAGTTTCCCAAAAGTCATATACCTCTTAATGATCCAGTGTGTTTATAATAAAATTATAGCATACAGTATTTAATAAGTACATGATTCAAATACAATCTATAATAGAATATGATTATGATAAAATAATATAATAGATAAGAGGGCCCAAAAGAAAATTTTCAGGATTAAAATCACCTTTAGAACCTTGAAATCATAGCACATTTTCCAATAGTGATTCTATACTGCAACTGTACAGAAAACATTCCAAAAAGTAAAGAACTTTACTGATCATTTAAATGAGACTTTTTCTCTTACAACTCCATAATTAAATAAATAATCTAATTAGAACATTATCTGAGAGGCCGGGGAGATGGCTCAGTAGAATAAGTGCCTTGCCTGGCAAGTGCAGGATCCTGAGTTCAATCCCCAGTTCCACAAAAAAAAAAAAAAAAGAAAACCACTACCTGGGATTTTGAAGAGCTATTTGAGCAAAACTTAATAAAAATGGCAATGACCATGTGAAAAAATACTCAACATCACATCACTACAGGTCAGAGATGTAAATTAAAACCAAAATGAGATACCATTTCACACCAAATAGTATGACCATTGTAAAGGGAGAAAATATCAAGTATTTGTTAGGCTGTGAAGAACCTAGTATATTCATATATTATTGGTGGAAAAAATAACACAACCACTTTGGGAAAGCAGCTTGGAAGCTTCCTAAAATGTCAAACATAATTTCCATAAGAATAACCACTTTTAAGTATTTACCAAAATTGAATAAAAACACTGCTGTGCAAAGAGTGATGTGTAAATAGTGTCCACAGCAGCACTAGTTTATGGACTAAAGACAGCACTATAAACTACCCAAATGACCATCAACTGCTGGGTAAACAGAACTCAGGATGTAATACTACCTGGCAATAAAAAGGATCAAAGTGCCAATATATGCTATAACATGGACAAATTTCAAAAGCATTAAAACAAATGAAAGAAGCTAGACATAAAGGTCATATATGTATTATATTCTGTCATGTGACTACAGTGAAGTATTAAATGCATTTACAGATTTCATTTCTACGAAATATGCAAGAATAGCAAATCTACACAGACAGACACCAAATGAGTTGTTGTCTAGGTCAGGACTGGAATCAGCGACACAGGATTCTTTCCAGAGTTACACAGATTATCTAAAAGTTAAGTTGTGACATACATCTGAATTTCCTTATACACTTAAAACACGGAACTTTTCATGATCTTTAAGTCATACTTTAATTTTTTTCTTCTTAGGTTGAATGCTCATATAAATACACAAAAAGGAAAAACTTTACAAAAAACTAGCTGATAATTACACAGTAGCTACTACAGCGAACAAAAAAGATACAATCACAGGGAATCTGGCAGCAGATATCAAGAAAAAGATATCTCTTTAATTAGAGATGTATTCTTGTTTTGACTCAGATACTGAATCATTACATGAAAAATAAGTATGAATAAATGGAAAATTTATATATGGACAATCTCTCACAACTATCTCTTTAATCAGATCCTGCAATAAACCCTTTGTAATAAGTCATATTTTTTCAAGCAATAGGAAAGAAAAGGAGAGCCAAAATGAAGAAGAGCAGTTACTCATACCAGTAGGTTTCTGCAGTTAATACAGCTGAGAATTTCACATTAGGAAGCTGTCTAAGTGATAATGATGTAAAATCTCTCTTTTTTTTATGCATTTGGTACAGGGTCTCACTATGCAGCTCGGCCTCTTAGTGATCCTCCAGTTTTCAGCCTCCCCAGTGCTGGAATTACAGGCGTGCGCCACCATGCTGGGTCCTGGTTACCAAGTCAGTGAGTCCGGGATGGGGACAGGGCTGCTACGATGTCAGGGATGGAACATCGGTCCCTGTGCTTGTCTAAGCTGCTACTTAGTCTGCTGAGCTATCTTGCCGGCCTTTATCATTTGTATTTTAAAGATACATTAATTCCACTCACATTGTATAGTCAAGGTTTAATTTCAGAATAGTTTATGTTCTGGGCTACTCAAGCAGATATCAAAAACAGAAGGCCACAAGTTGTTAACCCCATACTTGTTCACCAGAGATTCCCAGAAAAAGGGTGACTTACTTTTTCACCAGGAGGACCAATTGGACCTTGTGGACCAGGAAGACCCTATTTTAAAAGAATTTATTTCACATCATGAATCACAATATACTTTCCAAATAGCAATTTCTTAAGCATCTATGACATACAAAGTGTGTTTTGAAAATGTGTGTACAAGTATGCAGAATTCCTGCACTCCCTGGAGCCTTCTGGAGCTCCGTTAGTTTTCCACGAGCTACGCCGCCGCTTGCAGCCAGACTGTAAGGGATACTACTCAGTGCCTGCATGCAGGCTGGGGATTCACTCTGCACTCCCCAAATGCTGAGTGACTCACTTTTCTCCTGGAAATGGGGCCTCTGCAAGTTTGCTCAAATTAAAAATCAAAAGAGAAAAAAATCTCTCAATGTTAACATTTCTAACATATTTAACTCTACTTCCAAAAATGTTGAGGCTGTCTATTTTGTTGTGAAAAAAAATACTATCTTACCTGTTAGCTCAAAAGAACTGAATGGCCTAGACTTACTTGAGGTCCAGGATTTCCTTGCTGGCCTGGAGGTCCAGGCTCTCCTTGGGGACCCTGCAGCAGAAAACACAGTGCTTAATATGGCTATTTGTGCACCCAATATAGTTATTTTTTCCTCTTCTGATCTGAAAAAATAGCCCCCAAATCAGTTTCCCATCAAGAGAATTTATAAAATATTACAAAACATCAATGCCAGCAATTGCTACTGCATTTAGAAAAGTCTTATAAATGTTCATTTTAAGTTTAACCAGTGGTTAGCATTAGACTAGAGATGAATTTAAAATGTTTGCTACATACCATGTTCCCTTTTGGTCCTGGGGGGCCATCTACACCTGCAATACCCTTACGTGGAGAAAGAAAAACAGGGCTATGTTTGTTTAAAAATTTAAGTGCTAAAGTAAAACATCTTTTTTAAAAATCCATCTCTAACACCATGACATACACTTGCCCAATGTCACTAGAAATCTTTTGCAAGACTAACTTAAGATGGGTTGTAGAGTGTAAAGAGAATGAGACAAGGCCTAGCCTCTGCTGTCCTGGCCCAGATTGGAGAGAATATAGCATTGGCTTCACTTGATAGGTTTCACAATAAAAACCACAAGGCAAATAAAACAAAGGAAAAAAATCAAGAATGGTATGATCAGTTAAACTGATAGGCAGCATCCTTAGAATTCAAATATACCAAGATGCTTTCTGCTTAAGTAGCTACTAAGAGGTGTTCTGTATTAGTCCAGCAATAAGCCACCCCTGGAAAATCCAGAATGCTCCCAGGAATACATACAGGCTGTCCTGGAGGTCCTGGGGTTCCCCTTGGTCCTAGCAAACCTCGTGGGCCCTAGGAAGGAAATAAAGCAAATGCATGACCTCATGAGAAATGCCTTCAAAAGACTTGCTTTTTCCTTTGAAAAAATCTGAATATATTATCTGGGGCAAGATATTTGCACATCTTCGCTTTATATACTAAAAATGATATTTAAATGTCATTTTTGTGGAACATAAATACCTAGTGATTATATTAAGCCAAAAGCCTGAATGTACAAGTCTTCATACAAAACTATGTAACTTTGATTCCATAAATTTACATATGAATCACTTGGGAAAGTTTTAGAGAGAAAATAGTTCAATACATCACTTTGTGTTGGATTTGAATGGCAACACTGAATTTTACTACTCATCAGCTATACTGTACAAACAGAAGAACCCTGATTCTTATTTATTTTATAAGTGGAAGACTATTTTTTAAGAGAAAAGAAAACCAGCAACTAGACAGCGATACATGAAGAGAAGATTATGGAAAAAATTTTCTAGCCATTAGTCCTCTAGGGAAGAGCTTGTATTTTTCCCCATTCTATAGGTTGCTCTTCACTCTGCTAAATATTTCTGTGTTGTGCCGAAACACTTTAATTTGATGACTGCTGGTACTACCTCTTGTGCAACTGGGGCTCTGTTCAGGAAGTTCTTGAATACATCTACGAGAATTAGCGATTTTATCTTTTCATAAAGAAGTGTTTCAGCTTTAATATTCAGACTTTTGAGGATTTTGATTTTATTTTCACACATGATGAGAGATATGGGTCCAAGTTCATTCTTTAACATGTGAGTAATCAATTTTCCAGGCATCATTTGCAAAAGTGACTGTCTTTTCTCCGGGATATGCTTTTGTCCCCTTTGTCAAAGATCAGCTAGCTGAATGCCCTGGAGTTGTTTCTGTATGCTTTATTTTATTCTGTGAATCACATGTCTTCCAGCCATTTCTTGGATAGAATCTAGTACATAGAATATATGAAGAACTCAAAAACGTCAGATCCTCCAAAAAGGATTCAGTCAAAATACGGATAATTAAAATAAATACAGACTTCTAAGAAGTACAATAAAAACATGAAGAAATATTCAACAGCTCTTGCCAGCAGAGAAATGTGAATTAAAAGACCACTGAGATTCCATGTTAGTCCAGAAAGAACAGCCAACATCAAGAAGTCAAACACCACCAAATGTCGACAAAGCTGAGAGTTTTGGGAAAGGAGCCTTCTGCATTGTTCGTGGAAGTGTGAATGAACATAACCATTACGGAACTCAACATGGAGATTCCTCAAAAACTCAACTAGAAATTCAATTTGATGCAACCTGTTCCCGTCTAGGTAACTTCTTGGAACAGTTAAAGATATCATCACATTACAGAGATAGATAGATAGATAGATAGATAGATAGATAGATAGATAGAGCCATGTACAGAGCAGCATAAATAACAAGACCTAAATCTCAATATCAACAATGAATGGATAAAGAAATTGAAAGTCATACCCAATGGAATACTACTCTGACATAAGAGAGAATAAACAAATCATTTGTAAAAAAATAAATTTATCTTGAGATCATGATATTAAGTGAAATAAATCAGACACAATCTATCTTATGGTTTCTTTTGAATGGAGAGTAAAATAAACAACAATAGGAAACAGAGAGATAAGTCTTTTGGAAAAAGGGAATAAGAGACAAAAGGAAGAGAGAAAGAGGGGAGAAGAAGGGGATGAGAAAAATGTGTGCTATGCATATGTTCCAAGGCCCCCAAGGAACGCAGCCATCGGGAATGCAAACACACACCAATGATCGAACAAGACACTAGATTTCAATACAAGGTTTTGAGGGGAGAGGGGTGGTAGGGATTGAGCTACATCCTGAACCACTTATTTATTTATTTATTTACTCGTTCATTGGTTCATTCATTCACTCATTCTTATGACAAGGTCTTCCTATCTCTCAGCTGCCCTGGGGAGGCCTGAACTTTCCATCATCTGGCCACAGTTCTCCACAGTGCTGAGAACGCAGGCATGTGCCATCAGGCCTTGCTAAGAGAATTCTAAATGTCTTACTATTTAAACTTGATTCTTCTGCCTCCTGCTCCAATTCCTTGAATATGTATTTGACATCTAACTTGACAGCCTCCATCCTGAGCAAAGTAGGACTAGAACTAGGACATTTCCTATTCCAGTTCTCGAGAGCATGCTGTGAGTAAATCTACCCGGTTCAATTTACTGATGCTTAGTATCTGATAGAAAAAAATCTCTATATATGCTTACAAAGTCTTTCCTTCTGTTGATTCTCTTGTAATAAAAAATAAACCACTAATCCTAAATACATAAATAGAAACTGGACCTACTTATAGTATTCAAATGAAAAAAACAGGTAAATTTGTTACTGGTAAGATGTTATTTTCCACATTTTTTCTCTCAAATTTCTTGGATTTTCTTTATAATAAAAGAAGTCCTGTTCTTACTCTTTTAACACAACATTGACCGTGTAAATTTAGAAAAGACTGCACTACCGACCTGTGTGATATGAGTCATTGCTCATCAAAGGAAGAATGTTATCATTTGAAAAGAAAGGAAACACTGCTCACCGCTTCACCTGGAAGACCCCTTGGCCCGATTTCACCATCTTCTCCCTGTCATTGATGAATAAAGGGCAGGGTGATTACACACCTTATCTTTTCAACATGGTTTTGTCCTCCAATGTTTAATCCTGAGTATGCCATAAAGAAATGAACTATTAACATACCCTCATTCCATCATCACCAGGAGAACCAGGAGGACCTTGGGGGCCTCTTTCTCCCTAAAACATGAAAAATACAGTTAGCGTATGAGACAAGCAAAGTATTTACAAGTCTTCCCAGGAGACACTTTGTCCAAACACAGATGGACATTTACAAGGACAACTTGGGCTCTGTCTTCCAGGACTTCCTAAATAAATCATAGTTTTTAACTCTCTGGATTTTTCCTTATTAGTATAGTAGAAAAAACTGTATTTCCTCAAAATTCAATACAAAAACTTTAAGTAAAATAATTGCCCAAAATAATTTTCAGACACTTAACTATTACAGGATAAAGCATTAAAAATTATTTTCATATCATTTCAAGCATGGCTATACTATAATGCTGTTAACTAAATATTTTCTACTTCTAAATAATTTGTTTAAATCAGAACAATTCAAGAATTCCAAAAGAATTTTGCTTTTATTTAAAAAAGACAATTTTATATTTATATTCACACATACTGGACATACAGTAATTATTTCTCTACACAATAGTAAGGTTAAGGGCCGGCCAAATAGCTCAGCAGATTAAAGTGCCTTCAAGCAGGCGCAGGGGCTGGGGGTTCGATCCCAGGGCCTGCCCTGCCGGCCCCGCCCCCGGGGCGATGTATACAGCCTAAGCTCATCCTTTTTTTCTTTTGAGAAGCTGCCTTTGCACTTAATTTCCCCACTCATTACCCACTAGAGTTCTACTTGGCATGGTGACTGGTTCCGCAAATTATAAGCTCGTGACTTGGAATGAAAACTCGCATCACGAAGAAGTAATACATTGTCCGTAAATCACTGCTCATGAAAGGCGGCCTATGGACATCTTCTTCTGATTGTTTTCACAGATGGAATGCAAAAATTATCAAAAATGAGGTGAAAAACGGCATCTGCACACTTCTACTGCCATAAGCTTTTCCACAGACGTGAACATGGAGGTCCCGCCTTGCTTTATTTTAGCACGCAGGGGCGCCTTTTTTTTTTTTCAGAAGCATTTATGTCTAAACACAATTACTACCACAAAATTTTACCTATTTTTCTTCAAAGTCACAGGCTTACAAATGCTTGAATTACCTCCTTCAGATTTCTTAAGTGAGCTATCCGCACTACTGCAACACTGCGTAACGTCCCGTCACGCTCTGAGGCACAGCAATGCACGCGGCTTACCCTGTGACCCTTGTCTCCTGGCAGGCCTGGAAGTCCATCAAACCCTCGGTCTCCCTGTGAAATCACAATCACTGTAATCAGCACCTCTCTACTTAGATCTGCAATGTAATTTGAACACTGAGTATCATTTCACACCTAGAAATTTTATTCTAAAATTCAACTTCTCCAGGGTAAAATGACACATGAGAGCTGACCACACAAAGATCTGTGCTCCTGACCTTTGATCCAGGCTCCCCGGGCATTCCTCTTCCTCCGTCTGCACCCGGACGACCCTGACAAGGCCAAGAGCAGAACTCAGGCAAGCGCATGTGTCAGAGCAAAGCAGCGGGAAGCGGACTCCCTGATCGCTGCAGACAACCCTCCAAACACACGACGAGAACCTGCCATACCCTTCTTCCAGGTTTTCCTGTTGGGCCAGGGGGACCTTGGACACCTCGAGGGCCCTATATAAAAACATCACAGTCATATCTTGTTGCAGAATTTCTGATCACCAACATAATAACAGCAATAAAATCGCTCAGAAACTGATACTCTCTTGACTTGCTAATGTAGACACGTTTAATTTATTTCCATGTAAAAATTTAGGTAGAGCAGAAGACAAGGGAATCATTTTTAAAATGTCTTCTTACATTAAAAAGGTCATATTACTAAACTCACAAGTAGACATGCAATGTAAGTTGAACAAAAGAAATAATAATGAAATAATTTAAATTTTACCAATGCTCTTACTTATTTTGTTCTCAATATCATGCATTTTACATTTCTGAACATATTCTTAACAATCTGTCACATTTTTCTTCTTTCCAAGTATTTCCCTTCGCTTTCTCTTCACTTTTTAGATATCCCTACAGACTGTCTTTCCTTGCACTCACCATACGAGCCTATAATTGCTTTTTCTCATAGATGACTCTCTTATTAGTCTGTGAACTGCTAAAGCTGCCAACAAAATCTGTTCCAACTACTCTTGCAACTTAGAACAGTGCCTACTGCACACTGGTATTTCATCAACCATATGCCCTTAGCAAAATGCTGGAGGACCACTCTACTTTTACTGTGCCCCAGCCAGATTTAACCTTAAAGACACTCAGCATTTGTATTCTATTTAATAGCAAAACAACAAAATGTTTTATCTATATCACTACATAACTTTTTGTTTTTATTTTTTAAAGAGTACAAAATACTATTAAAACAGAAAAATTTAAAATGATATTGGGGCTGGGGAGATAGCTCAGTAGAATAAGCGCTTGCTTGGCAAGCACAAAGGCCTGAGTTCAATCCCCGGTTCCGAAAATAAATAAATAAATAAAATGATATAGAATGTCACTAAACAAAATATGAATTTGACAATATTTGTTGTATTGTATAGTGTCTCTAAATTAGATGTTCACATTACCAGATACATGCACACAAAATTGGAAGAAAGAAAAAAGTTATATGAAATTAAGAGAGAAAAAGGAAAAATAACTGAAAAAAGAAGACCAAAAAAGAAAAAAGAAAAAAACAGCATTAACTGCTTCATTCCCCAGACCACAGTGCAACTGCCCGAACCACCCTGCTTACACACACTGCCACGCCATTCCCCAGGCCTTCCCCTGTCCCCCTTCTCGCTCAGAAATCCCTTCCTTTGAAGCAGGCTCATTCTCTCTCACAGTATCTGTTGTACCCTCAGATTTTATTTACTCTTTCAGGTTCTCACACTAAGGAGACAATACGATGTTTGCACATGTGGGTCTGATTTATTTCACTTAAGAGTATGGTCTCTAGTTGCATCTATTTACTGATAAAAACCTCAAATTTATCCTTTTGTAGCTGAATAACACTGCATTGTGCGAAAACACCACACCTTTTATCCATTCCTCAGTTGATGGGCATCTGGGTTGTTCCCGAGATTTAGCTGTGACAAATGGTGCCACTCCTAACTTTGGTCCACATAAATCACTATCGCATGATGTTTTCAGTTCTCCTGGCAGAATACCAAGGGAGGGAATGGCCGTCTTGAATGGGACCTCTAATGCTAGTTTTCTGAGGAATCCCCACACTGATTTCGATAGTGGCTGTACCAGTCTGCACTCCCGCCAACGGAGGGAAGAGTTCCTTTTCCCCACATGCCCTCCAGCAAGCGTTATTAGCTGACTTCTCAATAATAGTCATTCCTTCTGGGATGCAATCTCAGAGTTGTTTATATTTGCATTTTTCGAATGACCAATATGTTGAACATTTTTTCATATATTTTTTGACATTTTCATTTATTCATCTGAGAAGTGTATATTCATCTCAAATGCCCATTTTTGGACTGGGTCTTTAAATTTTGGATGCCTGGTTTTTAAAAATTCTATATATGTTCTAGATAGAAGGCATGTCAGAGGGGCAGTTGGCTATAATTTTTTGCAGTTTGTGGGTTTTCATTTTACTCTGTCGGTGATTTTTGTGACATGAAGAAACTATTTAAAAGAATGAGATCTGAGTTGGTGATCCTTTGAGGTACTTCCCATGCCATTTTGTTTCTGTTGATAAACTTTCTACCTACCCCTATGTCTACCTACATTTATCTCCAGGGTATTTAGTGTTTCTGTTTTAATGTTTAAATCTTTGATCCATTTTGACTGTAGTTTAGCAAAGATGGATACACAAATTTTTATATAGAACTACAGCAAAATTAATAATTGACCAAAGGTAGTTCAATATAAATATAATATAGATCTTTATATACTCTTCTTTTGTAACAATTTAAATAAATACATAAGGAATATGGTAAAGAATGAAATCCACATTTGAAATTACAAATAGAATCACTATAAAATATTGATACTAAAAGCATAAATTTAAGATTATATAGCAAGCAGAGGTAAAGACTAAAGTTCCAAAAAATGTTGCTTATATGTTGTAATCTGGGCAATATGCAATATACTAACCACTGTTAATTTCTCACCATCTTATTCTGTATCATTGTTTTTATAGTTTCTATTTAAAATAAAAACATGGACCAATAAAAAATAAACTTAAAAATATGTTTCAGTGGAAATTCTCTAACCTGAACACAGTCAGAAGGCAAGGATCAATAGTAACATGATAAATGCTGCTACATTTTGAAGAAAATGGTCTTTCCTTTGATAGTACATCTCTGTCTTTGGTCTCAGGCAATGAAGGAAATATGTTCACATGTTTTATAAAGAGTTAGAATTAAAAAGTTTATTTGGCTAGCCAAGAAGCTCAGTGGATTAAAGAGCTTGGTTAGGCAGACACAGGGCTGGGAGTTTGATCCCAGGGTCTGCTCTGCCGGCCCTGCCCCTGGGGCAGCACTGAGACAGCAACTGAGACTGGGCGTGGTGGCGCATGCCTGTAATACCAGCTCTTGGGAGGCTGTAAACAGGCAGATCACTAAGAGTCTGATCTATGCAGTGAAACCCTGTACACCCTGTACCCTGTCCTAAGTACAAAAAAAAAAGTTTATAAACTATAGAAGAATAAATTTGTAGAACTGCATGTACTATGTTTTAAATAGTTCTATATAATTCCCAGCTCACCTACAAACATTTTCCGTCTTTTTGTGGCAATGTTAACAAACATGAATAAGAAGACTGCCATTTTTGAGTCTACCAACTGTCTTCATCAGCACTGTTAGGACTCTTCTGATTTTAAAATAAACAGTGATGCATTCACACACTCAGAAAACAATGTGCATCCAAAGGAAGGCTCTGCAGACACACCCCAGTGTGCTGAGTCTCAGAGCCTTAGACTAGGGAAAAAAGCTCCTCTCCTAAGGGCACATCAGGCCTAAGCCCGTAGGATGTCAAAAATGCAAAACGGAGGAGTACACTCAGAGTTCACCAGGTATTAGGAGTCAAAAGGAAGGGTCCACTATAAAAGGAAGAGCCCAAGAAAGTGTTTGGAGTTATGGAAGGGTTTCTACTCTAATGGTTTCAGGATTACTGGTGGCTGTAAACTTACATATATAGTTTTGGTGATATGGAGATACATGGCTTTTGTGTTACTGGCAAAACATATTTAATTTTTCCTGATATTGTTTTTCAAATAAAATTATAAAGAACAAAAAAGTGAAAGGATAACTGTTGAAGAGCCCCTGCAGCCCAATATCTTAGGAAATATTTTCATCTATAAATGAATGGTATTTTGGGGGAACTCAAGACATTGTGCCAGGCAGGCACTTATGTCACTGAGCTATATACCCCCCAGCCCTCACCAAAGTAGTTTTAAAAGTCACTTTTGCTTTCCTATTTTCAAGATAATGCATAATGTATAATGTAGTGATTTCATAGTCATTAAAAGCACTTTTAATTCAGTATCTTATCAATCTAATGCAGCACTGAAAAATACTCAGCTCGCATGTACTCAATTTCTCTTAATTTTCTCACCTCTGAGAAGGCTTAGAATTTAGTTTCTGTTAAATATATTAAACAACCTTAATAACACACTGTGCCAAATTTACTCCACCAAAATACAGATGTGAAGAAAATCCAGGCAGCGCAGAGTGGATTGTCTTCTGTCTTGCTCTGCAGAAGTGTTGTGAAGTTTTATTACTTCCAAGCTTGCCTCTAGCCACAATGTAAATTATTGTGAAATTAACAAAGTTACTATCAATCAAAGAGCCAATCAAGAGTTCGCACTTAAAAGAGGGGATGTAATTTTAGTCTTCAGGATATGGAAAGCCAGTTTTCTCAGTACCATTAATTAAAGAGGCTATCTTTCTTCCAGTGAATGTGTCTCATCTCTCTGTCAAAGATAAGTGGCTGAGTGTGTTTAGAGTTGTTTCTGCATCTTCTAATCTGTTTCACTGACCTTTGAGTCTGCTTTTTGCCAGGACCATGCTGTTTTTGTAGCTTTTAAGTACAATCTCAATTTAGGGATTGTGACATCCCCTGCCTTCCCTTTGTTACCCACAGATGTTTTTGCTATTCTAAGTCTCTTTCATTTTCAAATGAATTTTAGGATTGTTTTCCCCAATTCTGTAAGGTGTGCTATTGGTGTTTTGATTGGGATTGCATTAAAGCTGTACAGTAATGATGAGGGCATGGCCGATTTCATTGCACTGATTCTTCCTACTCAAGAGCAAGGATGTCTTCCCATTTTCTGACGCCTTCTTCAATCTCCCTTTTTCAGAGGACTGTCGTATTCATTGTAACAATCTTTCACTTCCTGTTAGATTGATTTCCAAATATTTCATTTCTGCGATGTTATGATAAAAGGTCTGGTTTCTCTAATTTCTCACTCTGAGCTTCTTAATAGGAATGCTACTGATTCTTTAGTGTTGACTTTGTATTCAGCTATGCAACTGAATTTGGTTATTATTTAAATCAAGTACCTAAATGTTAAAACAGACATGCCTAAGTCTACTGAAACAATAAATACGTGGAACTCTTGAAGCCATAGATGGTGCCAAGATTTCATGATCAAAATCTCAGCCTCACATGGTCTATCACAAAGAAGCAACAAGTGGGATCCCACCTTATTACAAAGCTTTTGAATAGCAAAAGAAATCGCCAACAGAGTGAAGAGACAACCCACAGAGTAGGAAAACATTTTGCCAGCTGTTCTTCACACAAAAGGCTATTTTTTAGACTATAAAAAAGAACTCAAAGCAGTCATAACCCTAAAACTTGAAGACCCAATAGAAAAAATGAGCACCTGAAATAAACACACATACCTAAAGTGAAGACATGCAAATGGCAAATGAATGTATAAAAAAAATCAATGAAATACCACTTGCCATTTGCAAGATGCAAATTAATACAGCATTGAGATTCTATCTAACTCCAGAAAGAATATCAAGAAATCAACCAATAACAAATGTTGGGGTACTTGTAGGGAAAAAGGAACCCTTCTCCACTATTAGTGGGTGTGTAGACTGGAGCAACCATTGTGAAAATCAGTGCAGAGATTCCTAGAAAAGTGAAACTGGAGGTTCCATTTCACTCAGCTGCTCCCCTTCTTGGTGTCTGTCCAAATGTATTAAAAGCCTCCCACCAGGGTGATATACACACACCCATGTTTATAGCGGCACGGTGTGTAATACTTCAATCTTGGAAACAGCCCAAATGTCCATCCATGGGTGATGGGTATAGAAGACATGGCTTACTTTATACAGTGGCATTCTGGGTTGGCCATAAAGACAGATGAACGCCAGGAATTTATGGGTGAATGGATGGACTCTGAGACCATATGCTTAAGCGAAATCAGTCAGACCCACATGTATAAATATCCCATTGTTTCTCTGCTGTGAGGACCAAAATGTATAAATACATACTATAAAACAGGGAGGAAAGAAGCTGACCAGATAGCTCTGCAGACTTAGGCACATGCAGGGATCAGGATTTGATCCCTGGCACACTGTGCTGGCTCCGCCCCCAGGGCACACTGAGGGTGACTGGGACTGGTCATGGTGGTGCGTGCCTGTAATCCCAGCACATGGGAGGCTCAAAACAAGAGGATCACTAAGAGTCTGATCAGTGCAGTGTAGTGAGACCCTGTAGACCTTGTACTAAATACTTTAAGAAAGAAAATAGGAAGGAAATTATTCAAATGGGAAGTAGAACTAGGCTTGAGGAAGGGAAAAAGGAAAGAAGGCAAGAAAGAACAAAGTAGAAACAAAACTTTTGTAAATGATGGAAGAAGAGTTGAAGGGAGTGAAAGACAGTGGGGAAAACAGAAGAATCAAAGTGTACCGTGTACAGGAACAAATTCCCTACAATTGGTGTGATCATTACGTACACCTAAAATGTACCAATCACCTTAATTAAATAAACAGTAACAGAGGGGATGCATGCTTTAAGTAGCACAATTGAGACCCTCTGATATTCCCTTTGTCATAATAGATAATGTAAAGGCAATAATGAAATGAGCGAAGATGCCTCCGCTGTTACCTGAGGACCAGGATCGCCACTCTCGCCTTTGGCCCCCGCTGACCCAGGTCCTCCCTGTACAGAAAAGGAAAGACACAGCCTGTGAGCTCAAAAACTCCCAAAGTGCTTTTACCATGTGTCCTACTTGAAATAAGCATTCTAAACATGTTCAATCCAACAGTATGACTCCATGAATTACCACAGCAAGCACTGCAGGCTTTTCCTCCAAGTGCTCTTCTCCTCAGCACACTGGCTGCATCTCAGTGTGTGAACCGTATTCAAATGTCTGTGTCTCAC
>NW_004524660.1:8539302-8561028 GCF_000260255.1 Octodon degus | reverse complement strand
ACACACAAATATATATGTATTTCAAAAAATGCAATAAAAGCTCACACACTAAACAGGAAAAAAGTATTAAATTGCATAATAAAGGTAACGTGAGCTTTAAACTTATGTACTGGGGCAGTCATAATCACTCAACCTTCAATACATTAAAAATGAATACAGCAATTATAGTTAAATTATGCTGAATGTGTATACTGTGTGTTTAAGGAGTCCCTGATATATTTAAATCAATATATATTGTGTTGAATGGAGTGTTGACAAAAGAACAATGATTAAAATTATACTAAGGTAGAAAATGCCAGTTCTCCAGAGCCTCCTGGTGGCTCCAAAGTAAGACTGCTACTGGCATGGCAGAAAGGAAAATTCAGCTGCATGCCTTTTCAGATCTTGAAGATAATGATTTTCAAGCATCGAAAGAAGAATGTTTGCAATTAATTTTCACAAAAGAAAAACTGTGGATCTATATTAAATCAAACTATGAATTACTGTGTGGACACAATTTTAGAAGTCAATTTGGTTTTAATTAATTGATATTATCTTTTGTAAAAACACAGTAAGTCGTCCACAGACTGTAATTATCTGTCAAGGCACTTATTCTAAAAATTTCCATGTAAAAATTGACAGTAGCATAGACAAACGTTTTCACTATTTCTTGTATATTGTACAGTATAGCTATCCATTTGTGCATAAAATTGAATACATTTCTAAAAATCAGGTTTTTTATTGAAAACTGTCCATATTTACGTTAAAGTCTGATGTACATTTTGTTTCCTAAACTTAAATGCATGAATTATTTTTGACTATAGACTCAGTAGATATTTCACTATGAGTCCAAGCTGTGTGGCAAGACCGTATACCAAATAATAGAGTAAATAATAATTAATTAAAAAATAGAATTACTAGACATTTGAAAAGGCTTAGTACTTTGGTACAAAGCATAATAGAACACAGTGAAAAGAAACAACATGTATTCTAAAATTTTCATCTTTGTTATTTAATTTTTAAGTATGCTGAATTTTCCGTGACACACAAGCAGATAAAATGAATACAGCTTTGCTGTGACACTGAGAAGACCCACATGCCGTCTATGTTTCCACTTTGCCAACACAGTTGTAGAAATGGCTGAACCCCACTGACTGGGCAAGAACTGGCGATGTCACAGATACCTACTGGTTCACTCTCCACCGCCTTACCCTCTACTTGCATTTGTCCAGATGGCTAAGTGGTGAAATTTGGTTCGATAATGCTGTGTTAGAGTCCTAAACTATAAATCAGAGTGTAAGACAGAACTTTCAAAAAAAGTGTGCTAATAAAAATAAACTTGGGACTCATCAAAAAAATAATTCAGCAGTTCCCAATTCTAAAACTGCAGCACTAGTGTCCCACGTTCAGGTCCCTAGGAGTTTTTATATTTAATAAAATACGCAGGTAATCTTCCGCACCAATTTTGGGAAACAGTAACATATTTTCCTCAAGTTTATAAATTTGAGTCACTGGAAAATTAATTAATTTCTTACAGTGTTAAGTTGCATAAACTCTTCCATATTCCTTAATGCATTTTGAAAAGCAGAAAAGTAAGATATATGCAAAAGAAATTTGATGACTGGTTCAGAAATTTGTAGAATTTGAATTATTTTGAACATATTATGAAAACATACATTACATATAAGTGCCTCAATGAATGACACTGCAAAATACATAAAGAATTAATAACATTTCAAGATTCAATTGAGGGAAAATATAAATTTATGTTCTTATGTAAAACATGAGGAAACTTAAATCACAATAGGATCAAAAAAGATTCAGTAATTAGAAGGCTGATTCAAATTTTAACAAACGTTTGTAATTACATGTCATTTGAAAACACAGATTAAGATTTTTTACTTTCAGACTAATCTATTCTATAAAAGCTTCACTTCAAGAAAGCATATTGGAACCATATGAGATCATACTAAAGCACAGAAAAAATAATTTTTATAATGAAAACAAATTCTTAAGGTAGATATTTCTCTCATGAGTTCTAAAATCAGTGAGAACACTGGTTCTTTCTTGAAAGAACTTGATCTGAAAAGTATTATTGTGTTGTTTCTGAATAGCTCTACTGCTTTAGTGCACTTCAAAATATCTGAAAATATTTTAGAAAAAAATATTTGAAATAGCTTGCTGCCATGCTTTTAAGGAAAAAGAAACCATATTGTCACTTTCTAAGAGTCTCTAAAACAGAAAATAATTTCTCAGTTATCTAAAGCAACTTATGGGATATCGAGGCCACCTTCAATTTAAATCACTGAGCCTGCTTGCTACTAGGACTTTGTAATAATTTTCAGATTTCTTTCTTTCATTTAATGCATTTAGTACGGGTCCACAGGGTCTCACTATGCAGACCGGACTCATAGTGATCCTCTGTTTTTCAGCCTCCCAACGGCTGGGATTCCAGGCGCGCACCATCAGGCCCAGTCTCAGTCACTGTTTCTGTGTGCCCCGGGGTGGGGCCAGCATGGCAGGCCTGGGGTCGAATCTCAGGCCCTGCTCGCGCCCAAGCAGGCGCTTTAGTCGGCTGTGCTACCTGGCTGGCCCCACAGATTTCTTAAATTAAATGTCTTTCTAAATGAAAATTATACATAATATAAAATGAAATCTAAAGATTTAAGGAAAATTTGCATATTATTACCTGAATCTGAGTCAAATAAACTGCATAGTTTGGGAAATCGATAGTTGTCTACGGGACTGAACTATATTTTTATTTTATATACTTGATGTGAAGAACTTCAACAAAAATCTTTTTACCAAAATGTATTTAAAACTGAACCGAGGGCTGGGGAGATAGCTCGGCAGTCGAAATGCCTGGCCTGGCCAGCACAAAGACCTGAATTCAGTGCCCCGTACTGCCACCCCCGGAGCCCCAGGCACCGTAACCAATCACAGTGGTGCACAACTGTAATCCCAGCATTGGGAAGGCTGAGACAGGAGGATCACTATGAGTCCGAGCTCTAAAGTGAGACTCTGTACCAAATAAATAGATAGATAGATGATAATAAAAAGAAAAAAACTGAATTGAAGATGATTTTATTAAAGGAGCAGTATCAAGCATGCACAGTGATATGTACAATATTTTCATCAACCATAGATACAAATAATACTTGGCAGAATATCTGCTGGGAACTACTAGTAAGATGAAATTGACATATATTATGGCATAAAACAACCTACCACAGGACCTGGTCTTCCAGTCAGGCCTGTTGGGCCAGGTGGGCCTCTCAAAGCAATCTAGAAAATGAAAAACATATCCAGGTCAGGAACACTCTTCTCAAAGAGCACCCTGACATGCAGTGGTCACCGGCGTGCGGCACCGTGCACAGCGCGTGACCCACACAGCACAACAGCCACACACCAGAGGCAGGCCAGGCTCTGAGGCAAGCAAGCTGCTGCCCTGACAGAAAGCCTAAGTGATTAGAAAACATTTTTAACCACATATGGTTATGATTTAATCAATAACAGAACTTAAAACAGCTTTAAAATATATAACACTGGATAATTTTTTATTCTGATATATACTTCACAAGAATGTATTGTTTTTGGCTCTTAAATGTTGAAGACATAATTCTCAATGAAAAAACTCTTAAAAGGTAACAATTTGAGATACTTTAAATAAAATTTTTCTAATAGTATTTTAGGAAAAAACAATAATCTGGCTGCACAAAGCAGAAAATAGACAGAAAACACTATGATAATCTACGTTTCCCACTAAATCTCAAATGTAATACTTCATGATAGTACATTTACATAATCATGAATAGTGGACTGACTGCATGCAGTATTGTTACACTGAATATTAGATGTATGTAATTAGCGTACTCAAAAGCTGTAATGTACGGGATACAACAGTTAAAACTCTGACAGATGCTAAATTAGTATGTTGTGATATTTTTGAATATTAGTGAGTCCAAAAGATTAATGTTTAAGTCTATCCCAAAATATCAAAATAAAACTGTGATGGAAATAAATGCAAAACTATATTAGAATAGTGCACAGAATGAAAACAACAAGATCTCCAAAATTGTACTTCTAACTCACCACTGGATTTTTGACAATATACTTCTTAATCCTTGAGATTAAATATCTGAAAAATTGGAATTATAATGCTTGCTACCAATTTTTCAAGCAGGCTAAGACAAAAAAAATGAGGAATTAATGGGCCTTGAAATAGTCAAGGGCCTTGAAATATTAATATCCAATATTATCATTTAATAATATTACTAAATTCAAAAAATCTTACGTTTTTCAAAATGATACAATTTACAAGCTAAATCATAGGAATCACAGAATATTAAAGTTTTCTAACTTACACCATGCCCTAATAACCAAGTCTTTACATTTTTATGGACTTCAAATATGATCCAACCAGTAATATTTTTTTCAGATTAGTAGATTTAAGTATCATGAATACTGAAAGTCAATTACAGCTTTCACTTATGTTCGCAGATACCTGACACATACGCACACATAAATATTGATCATGGTGAATGACAGAATGAATGTATTTTGGCTAGTAAGCTGATAACCACACCCATACCAACCATTAACACCTTTATTCCTTTCTTAGTTAAAAAGCACTGTGAAAAAAAAAAATGCATGCTTTCTGATTCTTTTCTGGCTCTTTTTTTACTGTTTCATGTAATTTTAATTGCAATAAAGATAGACAAAAGTATAAATGAGGTTATTTTGTCAATCTAATTATTGTTGATTCTTACAACTGACAAGAGATTTTAAACTGAAGGTGTAACAATACTGAATGGATTTTGTTTTTTAATTTTTTTTGTTTTTTTTTTTTTTTTTTTTTGGCAGAACTGGGGATTGAACTCAGGCCCTTGCGCTAGCCAGGGAAGCGCTTATTCCACTGAGCCATCTCCCCAACCCTCTGAATGGATTTTGTAAAACATTTTAGATAAAGATTTTAACTAAAAATAGACTCACAGGTCCTTTTCACACAATAACATTCAAGAATCTTAACTGTCTAAGCTTGGGGAGATAGCTCAGCAGCATAAACACCTGCCTGGCAAGTGCAAGGTCATGAGTTCGATCCCTAGTACCAAAAAAACCCCCTTAACTTTCTATATTATTTAGGGTATTTTTAAATAAGATAATTAAGTGGAACATATTCCGTTCAAACTTTATTCTCTTAATTATATCCAACAGTCAGTAATTGACAAGTTTATCAACACTCAAAAAAAAAAAAAAGTATACAAATGTATGCGGGGTTCTATAAGTGAGAAACTGTCTAAATTATATGTGGTATTACTTCTAGGGTCAGTTACTTAATAGTCACTTAACTATTAGTACTGCAAAATTAAGTATAGTTTTATCACTTGTTCTATCTAGTCTCCATATACAGTTCTCTCTCTCTCTCTCTCTCTCTCTCTCTCTCTCTCTCTCACACACACACACACACACACACGCACACGTGCGCGCGTGCGCACAGGCCAGGGTAAAGCTCGCTTCTCTCTTACCCGCGCCTGCTGCAGTATGGCCTGAGCCTGCGCTTCCTGAGCAGAGACAGTCGGCCCTTTAGAACCATCCCCGCCGTAACGGAACTGGAAGAGACCACATACGGAGGATCAGTACTACCCGCTGTCAAATACATTTCATAAAGTTCCTTAATTACTACATAAGAACTAGTTGTCTAAAATAGTGGCATTTTACAAAATGCCAAATGCCAAAGTAACTCAAAATGAGTCTTACAACCTAGATTTCTTCTTTTAAATTCTCAATTTCTGTTTGTACAAAGAGTAGAAAACTCTTTTCACCTTATAGTCTATATTCGCTAGAATAAATCTCTAGATAAGTCTCTTTTTATCTATGTAAGTGTTACCCATTTTATTTTTTCATTTGTAAAAATTCAAAATATACCAACTTCAGTGGTGGTTATAGACTTTACTTTGTTGGCCGAAAATTTTGAAATCTCCATGAACAGAGAAAATTTCCCTAAGCAGTATTTATTTTGTTTGCCCGTTCTTGAACAATTAGACTGGAAAATCAATCTACTTTATTATTCTACCATACAATTTGAAAGTTTAATTCAAAATGCCATGTGAGCCAACGTTTCAGTTTAAGAAATTATTTCTTAAAATTTTACTACATTGTAACCATAACTTAAGTTTTTTTGTTGCCCTAACACTATGGCAACAGAAATTTTAAAGATACTGTCATGCGTTGTGCCTAGCTGCCCCCCCCGCCCCCCCACAGCCCCCTGCAGCCCTGGGGCGCTTCTGGAGCTTGTGACTGACTGCTGTGGGCATGGGTGCTGCACCCGCCCCGATACTGCAATGTAGACAACGCGAGAGGCCGGCTGCTGCCTGGGCTGAGGCCCCTCCCTTTGTCCCTGCTCTGTGCCGCCGCCATGAACGGCTGCTCTCTGCCCCATGCCGCTCTGTCTTGGAGCCAGCTGAGTGTGGACTGAAACCCCTACTAACTGTGAGCTAAATAAACCTTTCCTTCCTTCATTTTGACTGTCGGGTATCTGTCCCAGTAATGAGAGAAGAGTAACTGAGACAAAGTATCTTACAACAAAGAAAATTATTTTGAGAAATGTATAACGACACTATAGATATCTCTTCTTTAAAGAGGTTTCAGGCTGGGTGTGGTAGCACACACCTGTAATCCCAGCATTGGAGAGGCTGAGGCAGGAGGATCACTGCGAGTTCTAGGCCAACCAGAGCTACACTGTGAGCACAAGGCTGACCTATGCTGCACAGTGAAACACTAACTCAAAGGGAAAAAAAAAAAAACCCTTTTCAACCATAGTCTACATTTTGGCAAATAGTATACTAATATGTTAAACAGCATAGAAAACGTACGTTAATGATACAACCAAGACAAACACACAACTAGTAATACTGATAAAAAACCTTCATGGACAAGTGTGTTATCAAATAATACAAAGCCTTGTGTAGAGACTGAATTTTCCCAGATTTTGTTTCGTAAGTTCCCCTTGATTTCCAAAAGCTGTCTGAATGCATGTGTCTCTACTCATAGAATGGGGCTCTATAAACAGTATTTTCCAGAAACATGATGACAAAATATTAAGTTATCTTTACTTAGAAAAAAAAAAAAAAAAAAAACCTACCGGTAACATTAACATGGTACCAGGTGGACCAGGCAGACCATCAGCCCCTGGCAAACCAGGACGTCCTGGAGGGCCCTAGGAAAGTAAATCAAACAATCAAAATAAGTGAGTAACACAATTTAGTGGAAGTGCAGTAACTCAGACTAAGACTTTGCTATTGCTCTCTCTGAGTGGCGAACCCCTTTTTGGTAAGTATCACCTAGAATGGGTTGCATTTCTGTGCACTAGTTTTGGGGCATCTTAATAATGCCTGGTTAAGCTGTGCCAGTGAAGGTGTGCATTCTACTCAGTTGAACTGCAGCTACCAGCTGCAGTCAATACAGAGTTCCTGTGTGCTCAGGGCTGAGGCAGCGCGAGGAAAGCGAGTCACGTTTGCTTCATACAAGGAAACACAGGGCTTGAATAACGAGAAGAGATCCGTTTACAATTTTAAGTTGATGAATTTAATATTGGTTGATACATTCTCTATTAGAGACTTAAAGAACTTAATTATTAAACAGATGATACTTTATAATGTATTAACAGAGATGATTACTAAGCTCAACATGTGGAATTAAACATGATAAATTTAGTCATAATCACTAATTTGGGGGCCAGGGAGATAGCTCAGTAGAATAAGTGCTTGCCTGACAAGCGCAAGGCCCTGAATTCAATCCCCAGTACAGGAAAAAAAAAAAAAAAAAAAAATCACTAATTTGGTCTGAATTCTGATTGACATAAGATGACCATTTGTATATGTCCACCTATGTGCGCACATTTATAATTTAGGTAGACAGAACTACATAACAATAAATATGGTACTGTGATCAACAAATTACACAACCCAAGAACCTTTAGAAAGATTAGAATTTTAAAATAAAAAGAATATTTACTAAAATGACAGATAAAAATATGAGTATATTCATCACACTAGATATAAAAGATTCAGCAGCCAGGCATGGTGGAAAATGCCTGCAGGCCCAGCACACAGAAGGCTGATGCAGGAGGATAACCATAAGTTTGAGGCCAGCCCAAGCTACACAGTGAACTAAGGCCAGCTTGAACTACACAGGGAGACTGTCTCAAAACCAAAACCAAAAAAGACTGAGCAAACTACGTAAGAAAATGAGTAACTG
Organism: Octodon degus; assembly: GCF_000260255.1. NCBI lineage: Eukaryota > Metazoa > Chordata > Mammalia > Rodentia > Octodontidae > Octodon > Octodon degus. The sequence continues at coordinate 8,552,793 of NW_004524660.1, read as the reverse complement.
CCTAATATGCCCCTTAAGTCCTCCAAACTTTAAAAGCCCTCAGAACTGCTGTAATATTTTTATATCTTCACAATTTAAATCTAAAATAAAATATTTTGCCTTATTTAAATTTCAAAATATAAAAAGTGGAATTAAATTTCTGAATCACTTTTTATGACACTTGAATCAATACATACTTCATTACAACATTATATTCTCAGTAAATAGTGTATTTTACCCTTTCACTAAACAATCTTCTTCATAAAAAAATCACAGTATAAACTATATTGTTTTATGCATATAATTATAATTACATAAGGCATCTAAAGTATGGCATAACTATTTATTAAATTGACCTTTTTCTTCTCTGTACAGATTTATTTTATGGCGATAGGTAAAATAAAATTTCTTAACAAAATAATAGGAGAACACAACAGTTAATACATTACATGTTGTGAACTTTAAAGTAGTTGCTCAGGATACAAGACATGGGCATAAAAATTTTTCCAGTAGAAATTAACACAAACCTTCCTCTTCAATGAATTATGAGACAATAAAAACATAACTCACTTGCCTTTTTTTTTCCTTTTCCCTCCTATTTTTAAAAGGGGAAAATATTCATTTTTGTCTATATAAGTACAAGAAAAAATGGACACTTTACAAAGAAAGTTTCTACAGGCTTAACATATGACCTATTGCAGCATACAACCAGACTTTGGTCTTGTCAGTAGAATGCGGGGTCATTAATCATTCTAACAGTGTTCAGCTAAGTACCTATGGGAATGTCTAGAAAATATACCTGTAAAAGGTAGATGTTGCATACACTCAATTCACAGACTTGCACCCCAGTCTCACCCAGTAAATGATGACAGGTTCAAATTGTAAAATGCATTTGAATTATTTTAACCTGTGTTACATGCTTTCATAACACTATGACACTTCACTTACCCTATCACCAGGGTCACCAGGGGGTCCAGAGGGGCCCTGTAAACCTGGAGGACCCATAAGACCCTACAGAGAAAGAAATGATGTGAATCAAAACTTTAATTTCATTAGTGTTTGGACAATTTAGTGCCATCCTTCTAAAATCAAAGAACAACTCATGTGTATTTCATAAATGCACGCTTATCTCTGAACAACTGCACTACGCAGCTTCCTATGAAAGCACAACACGTAGGAAGGACTTTACAGGTAGTGAAACTGCTCCTCTGTGCGGCTGCTCCGCTTGTGGCTGGAGGCCAGCGTGCCGGAGAAAAGCAAAGGAGAGCATGCCAGTGCCAAGTCCCGAGGCGGAGGCCGGGCCCCAGCTCTCCCCACAGAACGGCACACTAAGGGGAGACTCCAGAATGTGATGGTAGGAAACTTGAAAACAGAAGTTACTTCACTTGAAAGCACTTTTAATATTCTCTTTTATAAGTATTTGAAAGTATCATATAATTATTTTCAAATGATAAGAATTTAGTGAATTCCACAAAAATAGAAGGTTCTTTACAAGATCTAATCATTTCAAAAAACTGAAAAGCATAGCACACTGAAGGGCATCAGCTCTATTGGGAAGAACAATAAAATCTGATCGTCTGATAACTACTCCGCATTCCAGTACAGATAGGAATGCCAAGGTCCCCCGCATATGCCCCTGTGCCCCGAGGTACACTTCTACCCCCAGGAAAGAAGACTGCCTCTTGGAATCCTTGGACAATTTTTAGGTAGAAAAATAAATATTGGTCATAAGGTGCAGACATATTTAACCAAAACAATATTCAAAGTTTAACCCAACCGTTCAACAAAATATTTGAATAGCTGTATCAGAAGCAATTCAAGTCCACCAGCTCCTCTGAACAAATATTTACATTTAAAATTCACATTAAATATCTCAAATGTATGAATCAAACCAAACAAAAATCTTAGTTTCAATAACTTAAGACTCTAAATCAAAATGATATTAATCATTTACATACTGCAGGTCCTGCTGGCCCTGGTGGTCCTTCAACAAGCATCCCTATAACGAAAATGAAAAAAAAAAAACCTTTAGTAGTATGTAACTTTTAACCTGCGCAATGAGAAACTATAGGAGAGCACTATATCACTTCATTTTAAAATATAAGTTTTTAATTTTTATTATGTAAAACCAATCAAAAACATTTTGATAGGAAAGAAAAAAATTAAAATTGATTTAAAAAAGTTCCTGACCTCAGAGGATCTAGCAACTAACTGAGGATAAGGCAAATGACCAGGTACCACAACAGCGAAGCTTTCTACAGAAAGGTACGCAGGGGACATGCGCCCAGGTTTTTCCTGGCATTCACAGCAATGCCCCACAGGATGCAGGGCCTTGCAGACACAATCCACGTGAATGAGGGGACACAAGAAGTGACACCTAAGCACTTGAATTCATGAAAAAGAGGGAGAAGTCCAGACAAAAGTAATAAGGAAAAAATCTGAGATAAGCCACGTAATGTATGAGAACAGTTCAGATGAGAATTCAGCTCCAGAAATGTGTTTGATTCAGCTACAGGTTTTGACAGCTGAGCACTGCGATGCCACTTACAGATATATCAGTATATTTTTATAACGAGGCCAAATTCATTCTAAAAAAACATTTTTCTAGAAATCTTCCATGTCTCTGTGAACTGGTTTCACAGACTTGGCAGTATTAGAGCAACAGGGCGGTAAGAGCCGTGAAGTTGTGTCTTCCAAATCGGTTTTTCTTCATTTTTAATGTGCATGCCCGTAAGTTTCTGGAGGGGTTGTCACAGCTCTCAGAGAGTTCAGCATACCGCATCTAGCCTCACTGTGCTAGTTTTCCCAAACTGCTGCTTAAGGGGAACAACGACAAACTTTCTTTCTAGTAAAGTGTTTCTTACCAAAACCACATGTAATAATATTATAAAAATTTAAATCATCTTCAGAGCTTTATTTGAACACAGAAGAAAATAAAGTATTTTAGAAAAATATTCATATTACTGAGTAATACAGTTTGGAAAATAAACAAGTATTATGTAATTTAATATATTTTCAATAATGGCATTATAGACATAAAAAGAGAAAGTCCTAAACTTAAAAGTTAGAAGATCTAATGTTTTGTCTCCAACACCAAATATTGGAAACCATAAAAAATTATTTATACCCATTAGATCTCAATTCCATAATAAGAGAATTAGACTAGACAAATTTCAACATATCTGAATTCCCAAAGTCTTTATAATTTTTGGTTCTCTGACACGTCAGTTGCCAGGAAGGACATTACTGATTTAGCCACCTGTAGTAAGTTATAAACAGTAGGACACCAGGATTCTTTAGGCTAACATACAACGTACAAAAAATTTAAGGTGATGGTGGTTTATAGTACAAATTAAATGCACCAAATGTTAAAATGTACTTAGAGCAGTACACACAGGTTCGACCACAGCTGGCTCTCCTTTCTGTCCTTTTTCTCCGTACACACCATGGCCATTTATCTGTTAATTGAAAAAAGTAAAAACAGTCAAAATGCCTTCAAAGTAAGTAAAAACATGTGACTTTTTGTTGTAAAAGGAATTTAATGATTTATATGAATTTAAAATAAACTATTAAATTATATGCTTTTAAAAATAGAACCTTATTTAGGGTGCAGCAGTGCAAATGAACATCCATACTGAATCTGTGAGTTCCACATTACTGCTTTGAAACATGCTATAAAAAGCACAACTGTGGCCTCAGTTACTATTGCAAGACATTAATATATCAAATTAAATTTAGTAACAGTCTAGATTTAAAAATCAGACTTAAAGTCAGAATTTAACTATTTTAATCTTATCAAAGATAACGACTTTCAATTCTATTCAGAACATACTTTCAGATGAAGACTCCAGGAGGCTGGCCTGAGATTGAATGGCTGAGCTCCCCTCAGGCAGAACCTATCGAGGTGACTAGGAGTGGTAAACACTTAGAACTGATGCAAGAATTCGACCTGTACTTTAAACCGGAAAAGATGTCCGTGTGATTATGAACACACCCTAAAGCGACACACACAATGACACAGAGTGTAACGCTGACTTACGCTTGTTTCTGTGAAATCAGTTTCTGCAGGCACACCTGGACCAAACTCTTCATTAGGGGAGGTGGTTGGCTTATCTTCATATTCTTTATAGTCATAAAAATCATATTCGCCTAAATCTCCATCTACCAGAAGATCAGAGTCCCTGCCGTCTATTTCTTTATTTTCATATAGAATATCCTCGGAATTTTTCCTCTGGGGATCATAATCCTCGCCTGTCAGATATTCTTCAGTAAAAACGTCTTCAACTGGATTTGGCTATTAAGGTAAGTTGCAGAGAATTGGAGAACATAAAGTTTACTTGTTAGTAAAGCAAGGTAAGGATTTGTAATTACAGCTTGGTAGCCTGAATGAAAAGAGATTTTATTACTACTTAAGCAAGACTGAAGGCCTGCAGTGTTGTCTTTAGTAACTATCATTGAAAGAAATACATTTGTACATTCATGTGTACAAAGCTATATTGCTTTCAAACCATTTTTCCCAATAAACTGCAAATACTCACGTGGTGTCAGCATGTGTATTTGCTTCCAGTAAAAACCTTGCTAGTCAATTTGATATTCATTTTAAATTTGAAAAATAAAATAGATGTAAAGAATTTTTTGATCTCACAAAACATTATTAAATTCAATTACAAGGATAGTCATGTAAATTCGATAGTCAATTCATAAGTAAAATATTAATGTCCAAAAATTAACACATCTTTGCAAGAATTATATACAATATTTTCTTTTTTATGAGCAGAACATATTTATTGGGGGCAAGAAAGCTCCTGTCCAAGAGACGGACAGGAGGGGTGCCCAGGCAGGTCGTGCCCAGGAAGTATATACAATATGTATACTTAGAAAAGTCATTATATTAGGTTGCTGAAAAGTAAATAAAACATCAATTATAGGCCTCAAAATTTAAGATAGTAGTATTACTTTATAATAAAAATTAGAGTAAATATTAAAAATAAAATTTACACCAATGCTGCTGTTTTAGAGACACAGGATGAAAATATGTAGGTAAGTGATTAAATTAGCAATTGCCATTAAAATAAAATATTTCATCATTATGATACCTTTTTACTTTTAGATAAGGAGTCTATGCTTGCTACAGAGTTTGAATATTATCACAGAACAGATTATTAAATATTTGTGTCCCTAAGCTAAATAGCTACATGAATTTGTGTAGATAAACATCTTAAGCCAAGATCTCTTTTGAAAAATTATTGAGAATATATGAAACAATATTGACAGCCTAAATGTTCAATACTTTAAATTACATGTCTGCGGGTAAAGCACTAATGGTTTTACTTGTTAGACTGAGACACACCTTATATAAATGTTAAATAACTAACTTACATGTTTTTTATATTTTGAAGAGTACTAAGGATTCTATGCCAGATATATAACATAGTTAAAAGATGAACTGCATATTGTTTTTTCTTTTTATAATCAAAATACTTATACAATATAAAATTCTACAGAACTGACTTGAACCTCTCTGAACTTCAATATTTTCATAAAACATATTGGAATGGTTAAGATATATTATTTTAACCATAAATAATATTATATTTTAACAAGTTCAAAAATAAATACCTAATAAAATCTACCTAAGACTTATTTCTGGATATACATACTGCTATTAAAATGCATGATTATTGGTCAAATGAAATAAAACACTAATTGTATCAGTTGCTGATGCAATTTTTATTTCAGAGGATTCTTCTCATAGAAGAATCATGTTGTGAATCCCCTTTGTCACAACATGTTGAAAGCTTGCTAATTTTCAGAAGCAATCAAAAAAAATAGCAAATTCAGTGTGACTAATTTAGCAACTACATAAAGCAGAGACTCAAGGAAAACCTGATTGACTTCGACGTCAATGTTTTAATGTTTTAGTAAGAGTGAGCCAATACTATCGTCTAACCTTAATAAGAGAACAAAACCTTCAAATATGTCAAAGCTTACGAGCTCTTCCAGAATGCATTACACCAAGACGTATTACATCTCTCCAAGAGTTGGGACTGTGATTAACGCTGCTTCTGGGTGTTACCTCATTTGATCCAGATACCCTCTGGGGAGCTTCTGTCTGGTAACTTTCCATTGTTCCATAGTTATATTCTTGAAAATCATCCACAATATTTGCCTGAAAAATTCAAAAGAAAAATAATTAGCAAATAAGTAAAATAACCCTGAATATGTGAGCAAATGAAGACTGAATTGGGTTCTAGGATTAGCCAAATGCTGTTGTTTAGTGGGCTTAACGCTACGACTCGTCATCAGAGATCTTCCAGCTTATCTAGGACAGATCTTGATTGCTTTTCTTTGCTACCTTTACCCCTAGTTTGGCTTTTGCTGCTGCTTGATTACTTTTCTTCTTCTTGGATGCAAACTTTTCAGATATGGGGAGTATAAACTTTTTGGACTGTTCCTTTGAGTTAGTGGCCACTGTCTTCCTCTTCTTTTTGTAACTGGATTTCTTTTTCTGTAAAATGTGATGAAAGATGGAATGGAAAACAAATAAAGTGAGAGAAGAAATAAAAAGCAGAGACAACAGGAAAGCTACACAAAAGCAAACGGGGCAGCTTTCCTTCAGGACAGCTGCTGTCAAATGGAAGTGAGTTATTATTTCACAGACAATACATGAGCGGAAGGTCCGCAGCGGTGTGAGGAGCAGCCAAGGAGAGGAGCTGCAGGGCGCGCAGGGCAGAAGGCCACACACAGACGCTGCTTGTCTTTACCTCTGTCGGTGCTACTGTCTCCTCAGCTACAGTGGGTCTGTCTGTTACACTCCCAGTCTCCTTGTATTCTGTTTCCCCATACTCATAGTCATATTCGATTATATCCTCAGGTGCATACTACATCGCAAGGAGAAAATATCAGGCAATTCTGTTAGTGGCAAATACTACTACTCACAGAGCGGGAATCGTCTTAACTCTTATTTAGCGCAAATGTTAAGCGTCAAGAGAACGAGTATTATTTTGTACTGCGTAAAGATTATACTCTCTTATTCAGAGTATAATAACATGGGAAGGACAAAGCAGGATTTCTAAAAGCAGAACACTGGTTGGGGTTGTGGGAAAATTAAGTTTTGAATAATCAAACTTTTAATTACTGAACATTAATTCAAACAGTATTTCTGTTCTTAGACACAAAGTTCATGTTAATCTTAATTCATAAAATTGCTATATAATATATAGCTGATATATATGTGTATATATATATACACACATATATCTTTTTTACCTTTTTTTTTTTTTTTTTGTGGTACCGGGGATTGAACTAAGGACCCTGCACTTGCTAGACAAGCGCTTATTCTACTGAGCTATCTTCCCAGCCCCTTTATTTATGTATTTGGTACAGGGTCTCACTATACATACACAGCTCAGACTTGTAGTGACCCTCTTGTCTCAGCCTCCCCAGCTCTGGGATTACAGGTGTGTATCATCACACCCGGCTTAGGGGCCAGCACAGTATGCCTACAATTCTGGACTGGCACGGCATGGGGTACTGGGGATCAAACTCGGGCTTTTTGCTTTCCTGGCAGGTGCTTAGACCACTGAGCTATCTCCCCAGCTTCACAAATTTCTACTAAAAGAATTCTACAATGCTTTGAATATGTGTCTTTTATTAAGCAACATGTTTAAAAATAAAACCAAGAAGAGTAGTTCTGAAGAGCACAAAGACTTTTACATCTACCGCAAGATGGACTGGGAAAGGAGGAAAATGGAATACAAGAAACATGAAGTGAGTCTGTATTACATTCAGAAGACTAACCAAAGTAAAAACAAGAGCTAAACTGCATTTGGAAACCTCCATCTTCCTATAGAATTGTGTAACATGAACACAAAATAATTGTAAAGTATTTAAAACATCTTCAAAACCAATACTGTATTTCAATATTTGATATTACTTTTGACTCTATTGAAAATACATCACTTAAGTATCTTAAGCTACTTAAACACTGAATTCACAATGGAAAACAGTATTTTATCCTAGATTCTCCTGTATTACATAATTCAACTGGAGTCTGGGGAGAAAGCTCACTGGCATAAGTGAATGCCTAGCAAGCACGAGGTCCCAAGATCAATTAATACCCAGTACCAGAAAAAAAAAAAAAAAATTCAATTGTGTGTAAAATTTTCTTTATAATGGGAGATGAGAGACAGACATAAGCATAAATGATAAAGCAATTAATTCTCCTCCAAAGTTAAATTCCTTAATGAAAATTTTAATGAAGACTATAGTCTAAAACATATTCATCAGCCGTTTAATCAAAATAATAACTATAAATACACAAGTTATATATAGCATAAAAATGAGTACATTCAATAAGCTAAAGCTGTATAGAATTTTAGCTTACTGAACATATATATATACACTTAGCACATATATGATAAAAGCAAATATATGTGTGTATATATAGTATATGGATATATACATACATGTATAGTATGTATATGTGGTATGGATATATATACACATATATAGCATGTATATATGGTACATATCATATATATGACAGAAGCAAACTATATATAATTTCCAAAATACTGTATTTGGGCCTCCTTGGCATTTCAACTAATCCTCTCTAATCTGCCAGCAAAAATCCTACTGACTACAAATCTTTTAATTTGTGATCACAATTTGATTCTATTATGAACTATAATGCACATACATGCAATGTCAGTTAGACCTTTCAATTAGAAATGTCCGAAATGTCCGCACGCTGCTTTGTAGAGCTGACCTGTAGTGAAATATCCTCACCCAAAAGTTCCCTTACATGTTAGGCTGCATGTACACAGGTATGTCTTCAAGTGTTCTTAGGACAGTCAAAACGCAATATGACACAATTAATACATAGATCCATAATTTCAACCTCCTATTGATGGCTTCAAACTTGATGCATCTAACGTGGAAGCACTCAAAAATGATTTTCTTATTAGAACTTATGTAGAATTTTGTAAAATTGAAAAATTAATGTAGATAACATTTTAAATAGTTTTGCTTCTTTTTGCCCACTTGCAAGATAAAATGCCTATTTCTGGAAATGTAATGTAAGCATTATTAATAACAACATATAATTACCAAAAAGTATAAAAGGTAATAATTTTGGAAGTCAATTTTATTTATGCTTGTTTTGGGGTTTTGAGAAAGGTTTCTGCTACATAGCTCAGTTTGGTTTTTTGCTGCATAGTTTAGGCTGGCCTTGAAATCCGAGCAATCCTTCTGTCTTAGCGTCCCAACAGCTGGTATTAAAGCATCACCATGCAAGCCCAAGTCAGTTGTTTTTAATTATTTTATAAAAGATAGTTCTGTTTTGGTTTCATCTTATTTTTTAATCTTTCATTGGAAAGAATATCGGTATTTTATTATTATGTATATATTATATATTGTATTATGTATATTATTATGTATATATTGCCTTTTACATAATATGTATGATATATTAAGAAGCAATTATATGTAAATCTGCTTTCTTATAAAATAGAAAGATGATTTAGCCTGGCAAAAATTTTCCAACGGGCTGGCGTGATAGCTCAGCAGACTAAGCACCTACTTTGGCAAGCCAAGGGACGAGGGTTCAATCCCCAGTCCCACATGCCATGTCAGCCCTGTCTGGGCGTGGTGGCGCATGCCTGTAATCCTGGTGCTGGGGAGGTTGAAAACAGGAGAATCACTGTGAGTGTAAGCTGCACAGTAAGACCCTATACCAAATACATGAAAAAAAAAACAAAGAATTTTCCAACACCATGATAATTTTAATAGTCATACTGCTATTTATATGACAATTTGGCCATGTAAATATACTTAAAACCTAGTAAGTTATCACCACATTCATATCTGCCCATACTGCGTGTCTCTCACCCTGGGATGACAACGCGATGCTTTGCTTAAGCACGCAGCAATCTGGAATGTAAGAAATGATTAGAGACCAGGGGTCTAGCGCAGGAGACAGCACCCGCAAGACAGGCACACGACGCTGAGTTCAACTGCGAGTACCAAGAAAAGGAAAGATTAGAATATGTGCTGTAGGGTACAAACTGAACAAAATCACCAGTCAGTGAAACCATGCTACACTTTTCACTAAACAGATGGACACGCTAATTCAAATTAGAGTAACAAACAGGCAGTGACATGCATTGAGAAAAGCGAAATAAAAGTGCCTCACGCATAATTGGTTTCCAATTGCACTTTATGTTTTTAGCCCTCTGTCAAGCAACACTGTATTATAACTTTGTTTACACTGACTATCTGAAGATCACTTATGAAATGCATTATTTGGGATATAAAGAGATAATAATGCCTACAGCTCAAAATTAGCATTGTTCACTAATTTCGCTATTTTTTAATACAAGTTTGAAATGTTTGTGTTGTTATTGAAGTATCAGTCTAATTAGAGAAAACAGGAAATTGTATTTTTCAAATTAATTAATAAAAATTATTATGTGATACATTGTAGAAACCAGGAGCAAGTCCTCTGCTACTGCATCACACACCGAGTGTTCTTACAGTTGCTATTCCAGCGGTGTGTTATTCTTCCCATCAAATGCTTCTCGCAGGCCGGGGAGATGGCTCAGTAGCATAAGCGCTTCCCGGGCAAGCGCAAGGGCCTGAGTTCAATCCCTGGTTCCACAAAAAAAAAATGCTTCTGGCTAAAGCAAGTTTGACATCTCAACAGCATGTTAAATATGCTTTGAACAAGTAAAGCAGAAAAATATAAGTTTACTGGTAAATGAGTTTAAGAAGATGAGTAAAAATTTCTCTAATTTAAAATAATTCATCTTACCCAACACGATAACAAAATTTGAGAACAGAATCCCTAAAAGTGATATATTGAAAATGCAAACTTTTCTTCTTCCAAGCGTCAAAGCATATCTGTTGATAAAAAATAAGCTTAGTGGTTCTAATAGTAAGATGCTACTTATTTAAAATGTCAAATATTTATATGCTACATAAATTTATCTTACATATTATACATTATAGAACTATCATAAAATATTCATTAAACTATTATTAAATCAAGTATTAAAATACTATAAATATTAAATGATCAAGTAACCTGTCAAATATAAAAATCTTAGCTGGAAAGATACTTCATCTATCACACCAGAATTCACAGAAAACATATTTAGTGAACTGTGAGCAAATAAAAAAGAATGAGATGCTTGAGAATTACGAAACAGGCAAACAAAACTCTGAAGTAACTTTTCTTTGGTCCTTCATATGTGCTTTCCTGTTGGCTTCTTAAGAATTGATCCTGTTTTAAGAAACACACTAACATTAAGCCATGGAAAGACCTCAACAGAGTTCCTATCACTCCTTACAACACAGTGCCAAAATGTATTTCAAGCATTTACCATGGGAAAGCAAACCTAAAGTCACACGAGGAATGAAGTATCACAAGTAAGAGCTGCACCCATTCGAAGGAGTCGGACCTAGCAGGCAGCACCTAGAGCTGCTACTGAAAGGGAAGAAAAAGGGTGGTGACCTGCGTTAAAGAGTTTTTTTGTTCTCGATCTTTTACCCCATCTGAAATACAAAACTCAGTCTTGAGGGAAAAAAAATTAAAATATAGTCATGCTAAAGTCCAACTAAAGCATAAATCCCTTCCTATTCGTCTGCGTATTTTTTTAAATTCCCTATTAGAAATAGGGAAAAAATCACTCTAATTACTCAACAGAACCTGAAACTTTACAACAGCTCTACCTCATTCCTCCTGGCACGGACGAGCAAGCACGTGAGGACGACCCCCTCCACGCTCGGTCTTCAGGTCCTCTTAGTTACCCGCAGGGGAAGGGCTGAGGGGTGCTGCCCAAGAGCCCCCTCCCCAAGCCGCCCCAGGGCACGGGACACCAGGGCGGTGTCTCTATTTGTGATAAAGTTAACCAACCAGTGCTAAACAAACAAAAAGGACGCATACCAAGTGGCTTTGAAATGCTTCCTCTTGGACATAAAGACCAGGAAATAACAGGTATGGCTAACCCAGGTTGAGTTCCACCGCGAAAGGCCCCGCCGCGCGCCGCGCTCACCTCGTCGGGCTGCGGTTCCTGCGCCTGTGCGGCCGCGGGTGACGAGGAGTCACAGTCTGGGCTATAGTGCTCACAGTAATCATACGCCGCCTTCGGGTCCCCGGAGATCAGGAGCTGCTGGATGTCCCCCTGCAGGAGCGCGGGCAGCAGACAGTCAGCACCTTCGGCTACGCAGACTACAAGGTTAGCTCAAGACCGACTGTAGCTTATTTTTAAATCGCTAAAGGAGAAAATCATTTATGTGTATATGTGTGTGCATATATATATATATATATATATGTAAGTATAATGTATTGTCAATTAAATTCAATCAGCCACACAGTCATGCTTTATTTATAACAACACTGATATCCATCTTGACTGCTTCCATCTACTTCCTCCCAAACTTAACTCTTTTTATGAGTTCAAGAACTCAATTCAGCGTATTAATCAATGATACTTCCTCCTCTTGTTTCATCAGATCATGCATTTGCTAACTAAATTCTTTGGGTTTCCCTCTCACTAATTTATAATTCCACACAGCACCACATATCACTTTCTCTTAATTCAATGAGAAGAAAGATTTGTACTAATATTGTTTGGACAGTATATCATGTCTGCATCTTGTACTATGAATGACCGTTATGAAGACACCAATATGCAATGCATAAATTATTGTAACTGTCCTCCTAACCTGCTTTGAGACTGTCTCATTGCTATTTATTTCTCAATAAAATTAATAAAAAAATAAAGTGAACAAAATTATATAAAGGACAACAAATGATGGTTACAGTGCAGGTTTAGAGTAGTGACAAAGCTAATAGAATTTTGGCAACTGGTAGCTGGAGGAGAATGAAGGTACTTCTGGTGCTGCAGAGGAAGAATTTCATCTGGTGTGTACCTTTGGACATATTTACCACAAAACCTAAAATATCTGGGTCAGTCCTGAAGTAGAATGTGCCTCTAGTGAGTCTCTACTGAATCCTAATGCAAAAGAATTATGCTTGATAAATGCCATTATAAAACAGTTAAATCTGGAAATATGCATGCTCAGTGAAGGACTGCATGCAAATGAGTTTCAAAAAAATATCGTATGTACACATTTGCTTTACGAATCATTTACATTGAGAACAAGGAAATCTGAGTTCATTAATAGTATAATGAAGTTTGAATTTTATATGGATTTTGGAAATTCTACCTAGAAGCTTTGCAAATGAATGTGTTAGCTCTGTGTTTTCTTTTAAAAACTAAAAGGAAAAGAAAACAACTTAAAACACAATAGGATACAACTCTTGTTACATAGCTGTGGCCTGAGGGACAGTGCCTTTTATAGTATATGTCTTTGAGGGGGCTCAAGGCTTTATTTATAAGTTAGCTCATTAATTCTCAGAGAATATAAATTTTTACGGGTGAGATAGTATCGCCTTTACCAGTCCTGAGCTGAAGGCATAAGAATCATATCTAACTCGTCTAAGGT
>NW_004524660.1:8506768-8538417 GCF_000260255.1 Octodon degus | reverse complement strand
TTATCTTACAAATCGGCTATAAAGATTATTATTATTCTGGGGGGTTAACAATTTATAGTGTACTTAGCCAGTTTTTAAAATTCAATTTTACTGCTTTTAGTTAACTCTGCACATTAAAGGACAAATGATGTAACAGTAAAAGCAATTCCAATATTAAAAAGCTAAAATACTCAATTAACTTACAATGAATTGTTATTAACAGAAAAATTTATAAATTTAAGTGAAAATATGCATTCAACAACCCATTTTGGTAGAATAATCAATAACAAAAATAATTCTTAAATGAATGAGAAATGCAGATGTAAGAAAAATCTAAATTATAAATATAAATACATGGGTTTGCTACACTAATTAAAAATAGTGTCTAGACATACAGTAAAAAAATTTAACTCAATAACTGTATAATTTTCACAAAATGACATTAGAAATATTAACATCAGGAATGTCTACAGAATGCCCTTTCTGGAGATTATGGATACTGTAAGAATACAAGTCCAAATATTGTACATTTAAAACCATGTATCTGGCTATTTCCACGTGTGTCTAATTCAAGATGAACCAGGTCTGAAATAAACATGAATCATAACCATACTGATTTAGAATCATAACCCAATCTAAAAATGTCTACAGTAAAAATCATTTGACTTGCACATTCAAGGCCCTCTAAGTTTGGGTACTTAAGTCTAATTCATAGACCTCCTGCTCTCACCTTGAGCAACTGTGCAATCATTCTACTCTGTCACATATCTTCTCAACTGGAGTTATTGTGATTTAATACAAACATTATATCAAAAGCCTCTAACATTCAGGACTAGGAAAGAAATTATAGCACGTTTACACCACTTTCTTCATTTATTCATCAACAAATGTTTCTTGAAAAACTTTTGTACACAAAATAAGGAACACAGTATTATCGATGCAGAAACATAAACTGAATGTAATCTTGATGCAAAATACTAATTTCATTTCCCCAATAAGGGGACTATAGGTTGTTGTTATTTTAACCTTATGAAGAACCCTCATGTTTTCCAAAACGAATTTACGAATTTTCCTTCTCATCAGTAGAACTTAATTGTTCCTCTTTTCTACACTTCTGCCAGCATTTATTTTCTGTCTCTTTTTCTAATTGGAGGTCATGATGTCATTGTATTTTTGATTTGCATATCTCTATTAGTGATTTTAATAGTTTAAAATATCTTTTGATCATTTGCTTTCTAATGAATTCATATTTACATATTTTACTCGTTTTGTAATCTAATGTTTGCTCCTGGCTTATGTTCCCTCCTATTCTGGATATTACCCACCTCTTGGTTGCAAGAGTCACAAGTATTTTCTTCCATTCTCTAGGTTTTCTCTCTACTCTCTTTAACTCTTGATTGTTAAGTTTGATACAGTTTTTGTTTTTTCTGCCACTGCTTTTAAATTCTTACACAAAAGATCCTAGCTCCAACCAAAGTGATAAGGCCATTTTCTTCTAGAAGTTGGAAAGTTCTGAGTTATACTCAAGTACTTATTTCACTTTTGAGTTTATTTTTGTAGGTTACTAAAGATGGAAGACTACTTTCATCACTCTGAATTGGAAATCCAGTTTTCCTAGTATAATTCAATCCTCTGAAAAGACAATCCTTTTCTCAGTGTATGTTCCTGATGTGTCATTCGGTATCAGGTGGCTGTGAATGTTGGTCTTTATGCCATTAGTTCCTGCATATTTTTATATCTATGCTATGCTATCTTGGCTACTATGGTTTTACAGTGTATTTTGAAATTCCATAGTGTGAAGTATTATTCTTTCTGCTCACGATTAATTTAGTATGCTGCTCAAATGTTTTCCGCCCTAAATAGAACCTAATGAAAGTCTGCTATTAGTCCTAAGAAACTTCTGCATGGTATCAGTAATTTCATTTGTGCAGCTTTGAAAATTCTCTTTTTGGTTTTGACTGACTGATTCTGAAATGTCTGCCTTCTATTTTTATAAGTTTGCTCTACCTGCAGTGTGTCAAGATTCTGGATATGAAATGACCATGTTTCGTCAGCTTAGGGGGACTATCCACTGCTAGCTCGCGAATGCTCCGTGCAGCTGTTCCACTTCGGGCGCTCTTCCCGCGTCTGAATGAGCGAGCCACACTTCTCGGAGGCTCCATCACCGCCTCCTCTCCCTACTTTTCTCCTACTAGCGTTCTGCACCGCCCTGTGCTGGAAGGCTCTGGCTCTTCCGCCAGCTCACGTTCTCCTTGGAGCAGCTCTATGCAGCTTTCTGCTTCACTTGTCATGCTCTCAACGCTAGAACTTGTTTGGTTATTTCAAAACATAATTTTTGTACTTCTTTCCTATTCTTTTTTGCTAAGTTATTACTTTACATCTCATTAGTTCCTTAGCCATGGCTTCCTTCAGTTTTCTTAATGTAGTCATAAAGCTGATTTAATTTATTTAATAAAGCTCAATATTTATTCTTCTTAAAGGATACTGCCTGCTTTTCTTTGAACAGTATATAATTTTGATTTTTTGTTTGTCTAGTAATTTTGAAAGTTTGGTTACTTTTCTTGAACACTTAAGATTTTAAATGACACTTCTGGTATCATGTTCTGCTCTTTTGACACCGAGGCTGCTGTGGCTTACGGCACTATTGCTTGTTTGTAAATGTGTCCTTTGTAGTTCTAGTCACAGGCGTCCGCTTAGTTCAGTGAGTGCTCAGCATATGACCGGCCAGGTTTCCTCAGGGCCTTGCGTATGCATGTGGCCTGTGAGGCTGCTTTTTCGGTGCATGGGCAGGCAGGTTCCCCGCGCTGTCCTTTACCACGCTGTCTTAGATCCCCAAGCTGTGGTGCAGCTGTGAGGGTCTTTAGGTCTTGTCTGGATTTGTGTACAGCGCTTGTAAGTTGTGCAGGGAGCTTTTTAAAATAATCTCTAAGCATCTCACTTGCCTCTTTTTTTTTTCTTTTTAGTGTTGTCCTCTGCCTTTTATGTTCCAAATTTTAACACTTAAATTAACATGGGCAACTATCTGCTCATGAAATACCTAGTATTTTCATCTAGATTGCCTCATTTTCACCAAACAGTAAAATTCATAAGTAAAAAAATATAATTTATCCCTCTCCCCAATCAAACATGAAATACTATCTTGGGTCATACTTTCGATAAAACTTTTGTTGAACTTAGAAATTTCTCCAGTAATCTCTCAGAGGTTGTCTTTCACCTAATTTTATTAACTCATTTTTCACTCAAAAATTGCTTTAATAGCATATAAGAGGTACAAATGTGTTCAAGAAATGTGAGAATATGACAATACCTACTTTAATTCCCAGTTTTAAAGAAACGTATGAAGGAAAACCAGTAAGTATCTATCCAGAAAACTATACAGAATGCTATCATTAGTATTTTCCTTTTCTTTTTTTTATGTAAACTTGGTACAGGGTCTACAGGGTCTCACTACATAGATCGGACCTGTAGTGACTCTCTGTTCTCAGCCTCTCAAGTGCTCGGATTACAGACGCAGGCCATCACGCTCAGGCAGGGCACGCCGGGCACCGAACCCTGGCCGCTGCGCTCTGCCTAAGCAGGCACTTTAGTCCACTGAGCTATCTGGCCAGCCCTGTATTAGTATTTTCAAATTGAGACTATTTATATTCATATGTCATACAGGAATATAAACAATTGATCAAATGTTTGGTTTTGAGTCTTTTTCAACATTTTATATTAACATATAGCAAAGCAGTATCATTAATGCCTTCCAATACCAGCCAGGCTCAGAGCATATCAGCATAACTTCTAAAATGTATCGGTACCACAGAGCAAACACCAGCTGAGCAACTTAGAACCTGAATAGTCACACCTGAGTTGCTATAAGTAAATAATCACATCAAAAAGAGAAAATTCACTACACAGTTATTTAGCTGTTTAAGGAAATACTAACGGGGCATCATTTAGTAAACTGAGTAAGAGCACTGCTGGCTTTCTCCATTAGAAACTCTTTTACCTGAATTTTCTCTCAGACTTGCTATTATCTACCCACAACTGTGGCTTCTTGATCTAACTAAATTAATGCACTGAGAGATCTTAGCTAAGATCCTGATCAGGGTGAAGAGTTCTAAAATTACATAGTTAATTACATAGGAATTACAGCGAGCCAAGTAAAGCTGTGGGTGATACAAAGAAGTCACCTACCTTATACATAGATTATATTTTTTCAATAACATATTTTTAGAAGAATGTTTTCAACCTACTTACTCTTTCACTTAGAGGTCTTTGACTTCTCTTGAGGGAATGCTACCTACTTTTCCACTACAAATTCTTATTACAGATGTTTAATAGCTATAAAATATAGTACTGGAAAAAGTTATAAATTCAATAAAGAAGTCCTATTTTCCCAGAAATTATTTTACAGTGTTTTATATTAATCATATAACATGTTATGAGACAGTGTAAATCAATAAGCGTATTGTGACAGGTTGAGAAAGTTGTAAATATTTAGCTGTTACAGTGTCATAAAATACCCATAGCTGGAACACTGCAGTTACCCAATCAACACTGCACCCACGGCTTACAAGGCATGGAAAAGACACTGTCATTCTCTAAAGACTTGTAGCGGCAAGATTAAGACCCCGTTATGAAAATGCCTTGTCATCTCCAGCGGTGTCAGCTGGGAGCAAAGTACTTTCCTATTAAGCTCTCGGACCCACAGGGGAAAGCAAAGCGCATGCTAGGAAGTGCAACAGAACTAGCTAGAGACTGAGGTTTCTTCAGCTTGCATGCATCGCAGAAGAGCCTCATCACGTTTTCTGTCCACGCTGATTACAGTTGCCGCACATACTTCTTCAGAACCAAAAGACAATGCACATGTGTTAAGAACTTTATGTGTACACCTAGCTATTTCTACTTTCTGTGTCATGAACACAATTGCATATACTTTATAAAATATACAAGTAGCAAATTAAGATTTTGTGTTCCAAAGAATGACATTTATTAAAAATGGGATATATAAACTTGCTCCAATATGTATCCACATAAAGAGGGTGACTGTTTAGATCAACTCCTCACTCTATACTAGGCCTCCGGGGTTGGCTGACATCAAGTCCTGCTCTGGACATTCTCTAAATTATACGGCACAGCACTTGACTATAGAGAGAGTGCCAATGGAAAATGAGGCTCTGAAAACTGACACTCAATTCCATCTAATTGAACAGTATGACCTATGGGCTGATTATGTTCTTGTATCATAAAAGTATCTGACGAGAGGCAGGAGAAATTCAGGTATAACCACACAGCTAATTCAGAAGTGGGACTGACATTCAATGGTAACTGAAAAATGGTACCTCTCCACTATCAACCTAGCAATGAGTGACTGTACATTCCGCAAGATTTTCAGTTCCATTTTAAATCTTAAAACATCTAAATTTAAAATTACAATTTTGACATTTCTTATGTTAGAAGATGAAGGAGGAGGAGGAGGAAAAAGAAGAGGAGGAGGAGAAGAGAAGAAAATGGGAGGAAGACAGGGAAGAAGGAAGGAAGAAAAATGCAGGGGTCAACACAAGAAGTGAAGAATGGAGATAATAAATAATGGTCATTTTAAAATTGGTTGTTTTTTATTTAAAAGAAAACTATCTTCATTTCCACTGACCCTCTACTTGCGGACTGTCACACTGTACTACTGACGCTAAACCATACACAAGCTGAGTAAGTAAAACTTCCACTTTAATCTCTCGCCCTGCATCTCCACAGCAACTCTGCATCTCTCTTGCACTGATGATGAGCAGATGAGCTTGTCTAGACTGAGTACTGTGATGAGCTCTGTCTTCATCAAAGACATCACAATTGCTGAAATCCTAAGCTCCAGCATCTCAGGTTGAGACTGCATTTTCAGAGAGAGCTTTTTAAATGATATATAAGTTTAAATAAAGTCCTCAGGATGGGCCTTAGTTCAGTCTGACTGACCTCTCATAAGAAACTCGACACAGACCAGCACAATGATGGGAACGGCAAAGGCAAAGGGAGCAGACAATTGCTACAAGGACAAATTGGGGCCTCAGAAAGAGTAACTCTGCTAACACTTGGTTTTCCATTTATAAAAAGCCTGAAGAACTGTAAGAAATTGTGGGAACTTATAACGCAGGTTTAGAAGATATCCATCAAGTTACTACAATTGTTACATTTGTAACAGACTGAAGGGCACTGAAAAAAAAAAAAAAAAAAAAAAAAAAAACAGCAACCACAAAAAGCATATAAACAGATTTTTTGTTTACTTACAGCAGGAGTAGTAACTGACTATATTAGGGCTTGTATTTACTAGGTGCAATAGAAATATTGCCTCATTTAATTTGTCAAACAGAACTCAAGGAAATTAGGTGAGAATATGAAAATGAATTTAACTATTAGGTGTCACAAATAGGCACTAATTAAAAATAAATGTAAGTAAACAAAATATTTTATTCTAAGCATAAATAATGAGTTTTTAGGTATGAGATTTAAGTAAATATAAAAATCATAAATGTAAAAATTATGTAAAAATCGATATAATTTGACATTTTTCAAATATATTTTTATCGCACTAGGAGAAGTTCAAGCAATTCTTGGTTTTAATCATTAATTCCATATTAAGCAACTTAAAATCTAATCATACTTCATGTCAATAATGAAAATGATAAATATATAAAAATAGCTCAGTGGCATAAGCACCTGCCTTGCAAACACAAGGCCACAAGTTTGATTCCCGGTAGCACATGCTGTGCCATCCCCAAAACCAGGCATGGTGGCACACGCCTGTAATCCCAGCACTAGGGAGGCTGAGACAGGAGGATCACTACAAGTCTGAACTGCATAGTAAGACCCTACATCAAAAGAAAAATGCTAAAAAACATTTATGTATCTTTGCACATCTATGTTTTATACATATGTATCAGAATAATACTAATTTGTATTGTTCAGTTCATTTTATCAGTTTGTATTAAGGCAAACAATTACTAAAACAACATATTTACTTCCAGTCTCATTTATTTTTCTCTCATCGCTAGGACAAAATACCCAAAACTCAAACTTACGGAAGGAAAGATTTACTTAGCTCACAGTTAGTAGAGGTTTCAGTCCATAATCAGCTGGCTCTAAGGCAGAGCGGCACGTGGCAGAGGGCAGTGTTCAAGGCAACCAAAGCAAAGGGAGAAGCAGCAGCTGCGGCAGCTGACAGGTCTCCCTCCAGCCTCACGCTGCATCCAGGCTGTCACCCGGGTGGGTGCAGCACTCACACCCCGATCCCAGCATTGGAGCACGAATTCACCACAAACCCCAGAAGCTGCCCCCTGACTGCACGGCGCTCTGCGGGGACAACTAGACACAAACCACAGCACTTCCTATTTAAGACTACTTCTATAAAACTTTAAGTTAAAAATCTAAAACCATAAAGATACTCTTAGATTCTAAAATAATTCATTTCTACCTTTAATTGCCATTTAAAATGTCTCTTCATTTAAAACCCCTTTCCTAAATAAATTCATCTGATATTATAAAATCTGCAATTCAAAATAATATAACTGAAAGCATTTAAAAACTGAAAAAGATTTTAAGATAAAATCATTTGCAACATTTGTTACCTTATCATCAAAAATACTTATATGAAAGGAAACACTAGGTATCACATAAATTTCTAACACATTTTTAACACTTGAAAGATCAGTTCATATAAGTAATACCACCATAAAGGTCAAACACTAGTAGGCCTGATTTTCACTGCTTACCACAGAAAAGTTAACAGTAGAATTTTATGTTCTTATTTTTATAGCCTCAGTCTTGGTAGTTAATTTTACGTAAAGTTGTCTTATGCAGAAAATTGGTAGTAAGGAGCGAGAACACTACTATAACTACAGAAATGCTGGGGAGTCGTTGGAAACTGGCTTGTGGAAGGATGTTGGAAAAGGCTGATGAAGTCTCTAGATAAGTCCTAACACTCTTAAGTGCAGTGTTGGAGCTGATTCTTGTCCGGCCTCTGAAGACCAAAACGCGAACAGAAATGTCGACAGTAAAGGGCAGGCTGGTGAGATTTCGGATGGAAACAGGATTCTTTCAAGAGCTGAATAAAGATCAGCCTTGTCATACCTTGGGAAAGAAAATGGATGCTTTGTGCTACAGCCCCGCGACTCCGTGGCAGGACAGATGTAACAGCGACCGTCCAATTTAACGGGGAGAGCAGGCCTCAGGGCAGCAATACTCAGGCCGCGGAGTGGATACTTTTGGCTGCTTCAAAAGGAAGTAGAGCAGGAAGATTCGGAGAAGCGATAGCCTCAAAGGGTACGAGGCAAGAAAATGTGTGCCTAGGAACAGGTGTGCAGGAATAGAGAGTGGGCCTGAACAACCTCCAGAAGAAACAACAGCAAAGGCTGCACTGGCCCAGAGGAAAGGCACGCGCAGGGAATCTCCAGAATCTTCAAGGCCCGCACCCTATCACGAGACCGTCCAGGCCCTACAAGGACAAATTTATGTCAGAGAATTTCTGAAGCAAAGTTGTTTCAGGAAAGAATGCCTGTGCCCCCTGCCTGCCCAGGGTCGCCCGGTGTTCTTGGCTGGCCCATGTGCGGCCCATGCTGGCGGCAGACGTTAGTACTGTCCACAGAATACTACTTCTGCACATGAACAGAACAAAAGCTAGGGGGTCACAGCACCTTCCGCCAACATTTTTAAAGGCCTAGGAATGTAGGGTGTCCACTAGAGTCAGACTAGCTGCAGGTACTCCTCCTGGAGCAATGCCTACTGGAGGTGAAGACTGAAGCTGAAGCAGTGTGGAGCTCCTAGGGCAAGAGGGGCCCAACCAATCTAAATGCCTGCTGGAAAAAGCTGAAAACAGCATGCAGATTGGTCTGGAAGAGCAACATTGTAGCAGCTGTGCCCTGCAAAGCTGCCCAAAGGCCTGGAAGCCTAAAGACTGTCACTTCAGAGTCCAGAAGATTTAGCATTTGCCCTGCTGAGTTTCAACCTTGCTTTGGGCCAGTTCTTCCTTTCATTTGCTATTTCTCTCTTTTGAACAGGAACATGCAGCCCTCTGCCTGCCCTGCCACTGCATTTTGGAAGTATATAACTCATGTTCCAAGTGTTAAGAGTCTCACAGCTGACATGCTGCTGTGAGTTGCAGATAACACTGTGGTCTTGGACTTCTGAGCAATGCCAGAGAAGTTAAGACTTGGGGGGAAGAAATGATCACATTCTTCACTGAGATAAAGACATGAATACCTGAGGGGCAGGATCAGAATGTTATGCTTCGGATACTGAAGTGACAACAAAAGATCACCCGTTAAAGGTTCAGGCCCCAGAGTGGCTCTACCAGAAGGCTGAAGAACTCTCAAGTTGGAGGGTCTACTGAGTATTGCTTATGTCACTGGACACAAAACTTGGAGTCACTTTCCTCTCTGCTCCAATCTCAGATGCACCTATCTGCTCTCGCATGGCTCTCTGCCGTGATGTACTGCCATCCACGGCCCTCACCTGAGGCCGAAACAAGGAGCCACCGACGTTACTCCGAACTTCCAAAACCGTCACAAACTGTCTCTCTATAAATCATCTGCCTCAGGTACCTTACTGGTAAAGTGAAATCAGTCTCCCAGGGTGATGTGCATGCTGCTTTCCGCCTTTTCCAGCAGGCATTTCTCTTACGTTAGGAGTTCCACACTGCGTTCGTATCCAGCAACCAGACTTTATTCTTAACATAGTGTAATAGCCTTACAATGAAGGTTATCAGAAGATGACTAAAATGCCTGGGCCTCCTGTCTATTCAAACTTAATATTCTCAAAATGACTATCAGAGTAATGGAAAACCTGTACTTCGTATCTAACAGACTTGTATACTTTCCAAGACAGCAGCTATCATCATAGTGTTTTTTTTCTAACATTCCAAATACTTTATAATTCTTTCTCAACTATTTTTGTCGGAAAGGAGAGCTGTGAAAATGTAGAATATTAACCTGATTGAAAACTGCATCACAGACTGTATATGAACCTTACTTCAAAAAAAAAAAAAAAATGAAGGGCCAGGGAGACAGCTCAGTGGACTCAAGTGCCTGCGTAGGCAGAGAGCAGCAGCCAAGGTTGATTCTCGGGGTGCCCTGCCAGCCTGCCAGGGTGTGCTGAGCAGCGACTGAGACTGGGCGTGGTGGTGAGCCTGCAATCCCTGCGCTTGGGAGGCCGCACACGGGAGAATCACTAGAAGTCTGATCTACCTAATGAGATCCCGTCCTAAATTACAAAATAAATAAAAGAACTGAGGAAACAAAGCCAGGTATCTAGGGGAAGCCCTCCAAGCAGAAGGACTGCTGAAGAGCGGGAGCTGCCCTGTGGCAATCGCGGATTGGCGAAGATCACGGACACAACTCCGTGCCGACCAGGAAGGAGCAGAGGGGAGCCACTGAGGGCTTCGAGGGCGCGGCGGGCGTCACCCAGGACCAGGAAGGCCTTTGAGATAACTAATACTCCCAACGAAAAGGAAGCCCGCTGGAAGGTCACATCAAGAAGCGGCCGGACTACGCACTGGCGACTCCTGCAGCAAGCTGCCGCTGACAAGAACAGGCTGCTAACCTAGACTCGCAACAGCAGCCAGGCCGGCGGACGGGGAGGACAGAGGCAGAGAGCAGAGAGGAGGACAGGCAGGCTTCAAGGCCCGGGCAGCACTACAGCCACAAGAGCGGACAGTACTCAGTGGCACTCACCACAGACCTGGCACTGTTTAAGGCTCGTGGGCAGTCATTAAAAAATTGAATGACATCATTCCTTGAAAAGATCAATTTTTTAAAAATTAATTAATTACATTCCCAATATTCTTGAGATAATAATTAACTGTGTGTTTGCTATAATACTGAAGAGGTACAGAAAAGATGGTAAGACTTTGTCCAAGATAATCTCATGGCCTTTTACTACCCTAAAACATTAATTAAAACACATAACTTTTAAACCATAAAAAGGGAGCTATTTCAACTTCTCTCATATTTCAAAGAGCTCATGTGCCAGGCATGGTGTAACACACATAATCCCAGCACTCAGGACACTGAAGCAGGAGGATCACTGTGAGTTCAGGGTCAGCCTGGGCTACACGGTGACCTCAAGTCCTGATCTACACAGGCTTGGTGACCTTGTCACAAAACAAAGTAGGGGCCGACAAGATAGCGCAGCTGACTAAAGCACCTACTTAGGCAAGCACAGTGACCACAGTTCAAATGCGTGGTACCACACGTGCTGCACCAGCCCCCCCACCCAGGGAGGGCTGAGCCAGCCAGTCTGGACATGGAGATGCACGCCTGTAATGCCAGTGCTGGGGAGGCTCACCGTGAGTCAGAGCTGCACAGTGAGACCCTGCAACAACCAAATACATACATACAATTGAGACCTATTTAGAAATTTTAAAAAACAGCTCATGTCTGTCACACCATGTGCTTACCATCTACAGAACAGTGCTAGCAATCTTAAGTATGAAGTTCTTCTGTCCTGTAATCCCACAAGTCCTGATGGGTCCCCGTGAGCTGTCAGTGCTACGTACCTTAATGTCTTGAAGTCAGCTCCCTTCTCTTCGCCTAGCATAGGCTTCCTTCTAAGGCCTTTCATTCAAACTAAAATACATAGTCAGCATTTCATACATTCTTCCTCTCCACTAGGTTCTCCTTATCCTCAACTCTTTCATTCCACCCCTCAAAAAAACCCTAAAAATCGGAACATTCAGTTCCTGCATGAAGAAATTTCTCATGTCCTATAATTTAAAGTTCAACCCTCCAGAATGATGGAATGAAGGAAAAGGAAAACAGGCTCTTACATACCCAGCAGGCCACCTCCCAAGTCTCCCCAAACCTCACTATACTTCTCAGAACTACTGTGCTAATTGCAAACATTCATCCTTTATGCATGTGTTTTTATCTTTAGGTGTTTATGTGTCATCATTCTGCACCTGGCTGTTACAAGGTCCCTTGAATATTTCTATGTCTTTATTAGGAAACAATTTCATTTTATTACAACTAGTTGTCTTTATATTTTTTGTTTAAACACAGTGCTGGAAAAATATTTATTCTGCTTTAACAGGAAATAATCAACTAATCAAATAAACACTGAGCTTTCACATGGTACCTGCTCCCTACAGGTACCCCACCTTCCCTGTACACCTTGATGCATCACTGATTTATGCATTCACTGATTGGATGCAGATCATAAGCACTCTGTCAAACCACGCTTGACACAGTTCTCGGAATGTCTAAATTAAGAGCAAATAAATCTTGCTTCCAAGAAATTCAGACTTGACTGGAAAGATATAAGTTAACAGTTAATCACAGAAAGTATCAGGGTAAACAACAAGAAAGCAAGTAGAAAGTGGCTTATTTACTGAAAAGTTAATAAAATGCTACAGACTAATAATAGACTATTAAAGGGAAAAGTTAAAAAAGGATATTTTGTCAGAAGCAATGTACACAGAGACCTAAAAAGCTCAACATAAAACTGGGCAGCACTTTGCTGCGCACTGCGGGCAGCAGAACGCCAGTGATGCAGTGATTCACAGAGCAGGACGCCAACACAAGAGCGCACGTTCCTCCGGGAGCACAAGGTGCACCCACACATGCTGGCACTGGGGTGCATACAGAGTGCTGCAAACCGCATCAGCCTCACACGCTTCTATACACTTTTTGAAGCAGTTCTAGCCAAAACTCCTACTAAATATGAAATTCTAATAAAATAATAACAAAGTTCTAAAATACACCGCATACTGCATCTCACAACACAGGGATACAGGTCTGCCCGGCCACAGGATAGCACATGGCAGCTGCAGAGTGAAGTTCACCATCTTCTAGAAAACAGAACTGGAAAACTACCCTAGAGACTCAGTGAAGGGGGTCATGAGCAGTGCAACACACTCGTGGGGAGCTCTTCACCATGGCTGTCAGGCCCAACGCAGTGTGAAGCGACAGGGACACAACTACACATCAGGTAGACAAGAGCAGAGGCTCCTTTCAACCTGTGTCAAGAACAACTCAAGAAGGGACAAAGTCAATGCATGCATGATGCCACTAGAACACAAAGAACTTTAATATCTCCTAAAACCCAAAATCAAGGGAGAGCAATTTCTCTCAAATCTCAACTTAGAAGGCAATTATTAACAGCAAATCTAAATAAAAACTGAGGTATGCTAAATTTGTTATAGTAGAAAGTAAAATTTCACATTTTAGAAAACGAATACTACATGAGCGTCATGTGCAAAATGTGATCAAAACATGCACTGAATATATACATTTGAAAATATACCTACAGGGGAACACACATCTCATTAACTCCCTCCAAGTTACTCCCACACACACTGCACAACTGACTGCACCATTCTTGCCACCTCCTGGAGACAGTACTCTTCCCTGGGGGCTCTATGAGATGAGCTAAACACCGCCAGTGCTGCTGCTCAGGCCATCCAAAAACAACGGGGATGACAAAAGCATCTCGGTGTGTTCTCGGCCCCTCAGTCACAAAACCCGGCAGGGCACGCTCCGGGCTCTTCCAGAATCTGCATGACCGTGAAAGGAAAATGGCTGGAATGATTCAGGACTCTGGGCCAGCCACGGATGCAGCTGAAGAGCTCATGGACGAGGCCATCCAGAGCTGCTGCGGAAAGTGGCCAGGAGGACAGGAAGTGTGTTTGAGGCAGGGAAAGCATTTTAAAGGTGATTAAAGATAGACTGTCTTTTACTGTAGCAATTTTTTAAAAATCAAGTATTTTTTCACAAAGAACAATTTTTAATACACCATTAATACTAATGATTAAAAGTTATTGCATAGTCTTATGCATTCATCCTAAAAGAGTTTCTGACATTATATAAAAGACAATCCTGTAAAATATGGATGGCCTTTACCAGCTTCATCTTCTCTCCTTTCTGTCTTTCCAGTGCTTTCATCCAGTGCTTTCTCACCATCCCCCTGCATCTTTTCCCTTTTGGTTAATACATAAGTGAAACACATGAAATGTGAAACCATTCAGTTGGACACTGCTCACTGTCACATCCTGTCACCTCCCCGTAAGACACTTGGTTACAGAGGCAGCATGTAGGTTCGCTGGGATCTAGTTTAAACTCAACAGGTGAGGCTTCTCTTTCTTATTTGGCCTTAGGGCGTTTCTTTTTCTTGGCTAACTTAGATTTCTTTTTTTTTTTTTTTTGGCAGAACCGAGGCTTGAACTCAGGCCCTTTCACATGTCAGGGAAGCACTTATTCCACTGAGCCATCTCCCCGGCCCTTAGACTTCTTTGCTCTAGGAGGCTGATCATCAGTCTTCAGTCCCATTTGTCATGTGACATAAATCACGGCTTTCACTGGTTCGCTGTCGACAGGGTCTTCGTGAAGATCTTTCTGGTTGGTAGAATCCATCGTTGGCTTATCGCAACGCCACCTATCTTGCTGGATTTGCTACCAATTCGAGCATCTATGTGGCAATCTGAACTTTTTCATCTCCCAATTCTCGTCTATTTATCAGTGCTCTCCAGAGATGCTGCTGCAGGCATTTCTTCTGGTTTGAATCATCGTTCTTATATTTTTTGTAGACATCATCGGTTTCCTTTAACGTTTCCATTTCCTCCTGGGCCAGAAGTGACACACGCAGCCAGGAGTCACCCTGAGCCCGGGCCAGCAACTGCCCCCCTCCCGCCCCCGCCCCGTCCCATGCAGAGTGGGAATGAGTCGAAACATCACAAGAAATGCGGCGCGCCGCACACTCCGCCACTGATCGCGCCGGGGCCCAACCAGCGAGCGACCAGCCGCTTTCCAGGCCAGCAGGAGCGTGTCAAAACGTCCAGTACTCACCACAGTTTCAACCGCTCCTCATAGACACCACTGTTTCTTCATGGAAGCCAAATGCTGTCCATTTAGGAAGAACTGCACATATATACTGTCA
Organism: Octodon degus; assembly: GCF_000260255.1. Classification (NCBI taxonomy): domain Eukaryota; kingdom Metazoa; phylum Chordata; class Mammalia; order Rodentia; family Octodontidae; genus Octodon; species Octodon degus. The sequence goes on along the minus strand of NW_004524660.1, from coordinate 8,523,540 downwards.
TCCTGCATTACAGAAAGCCACCGAGTCCTATCAGTGTGCAGCGCAGCTGCGCGGCTGAACTGCCGCCTCCCCTGGCTGCGCGGCACGCCCTGGGCTTTCCACAGGCGGCTGCTGCACTGGCCTCGTGCTTCTCACAGTCGGGACTGGGAAGGAGTCTGAGCATCCGAGCTTCCAAAGGCTTCCTCAGAGCACCTATGGTGTCACGCTTCCCTTACAATCTGACATTATTTCCTGACATACGGAAAGTACATAACTTCGCTGTCTGCACAACTGCACAAAGCATGAATAGCAAAGCTAATCCTGAATAATGCTGCTTTCAGTACCACTGTAAAGAGCCAGAGATACTAACTGAAGCGCTACAGACAAGAACAAGGCTAAAGAGACCTAAGCGCACGCCATGCCTGTGTCTCTTTTTTGCTCATCTCCCTTACACTGGCAGAGCACATAAGCCACTCTGCCTCTTGCTGTCAGCTATTAGAAGCCTCTAAAATTATAAGTCTGACTACCTTACACACACATTTGTGGGTGCTATGTCAAACAAGTCTTCTATCTTCAGAAGTCAAAGTAAGTTTGTGTGGTATAGTGTGTGTGTGTGTGTGTGTGTGTGTGTGTGTTAAACAAAACTTAACCATTGGTACTGCAACACAGGATTACTAATCCACAATGGACTCTGCTGAACTAGCACCAGCATCTCATTCTGTAGACGAGGTCAAAGAGAAGTTGAGGAATTCACCAATGATCTCCAAGGCAGTTAATTTCCAAATACAAAAATCAAATCTGTCTGATCCTGAGTTCATACTGTTAATTAGTATACAAGTAATTTTAAAAAATCTCTTGGAGATGGAGACCATTCCCGTATATTGTAGTTTTTATGTGAATTTTTTCAGTAAATGTAGGAAGTAGATTAATACAAGGCTGATTAACAAGCAAGAAACACCACAAATTTTATTAAATTTATGTGTAGAGAGGAGCCATTACAAGAGGTATTGATGCTTTTAAACAAAGACCAACGAATAAATACAAATTAAAAAAAACAAATTTATTAAGAATGGCACTATACATGGATCTTTGGACTAGATAAATTCTAGGAATGTCACTGAGAGATATTGAGGGAGTGTAAAAACTCTTGAAAGACAGGAGTTGTTTATTCAAGTTCATCATCGCCTCAGTGACCACCGTCCAGTGGTTAAGGCTGTTTTCCCAATCTGGTCAGAGGCAGACACAACCCCCAAAGTATTGTTATGGCTTTCTGCATGTACAAAAGGACAAGACAATTGGCGCTTCCTGCAGCAGTATTTCCTCAGATGATTTCAGATTAAAATAATCCGTGTAACAATTAAATGCACTGCAATGTCACACCCTTATTTCCTTTGAATTAAAATGCTTGCTTATCCTCATCACCTTACTCTCTCTGCACTCAGCTTCCTTACACTGGTTGCACAGTGGCTGACAATTTGTCCTCCTCCTGCATTTCACCAAGGGAAACCATGTTTTCTGTGCCAAGTCACTTACACATTTCTGCCTTTTTTAAGGTATTTGGTAAAGGGTCTTACTACACAGCTCAGACTCGTAGTGATCCTCCTAGCACTGGGATTACAGGCTGCGCCACCGCACCCTGACTTGGTCACCAGGTGATCAAACCCAGGTCCCTGCACTTCCCTAAGCAAGCACTTAGTCCGCTGAGCTACCTCGCTCGCGCTACCTTTCTGTTTCTAAAGATCAGAGATTTTTATGAAAGACCTTCTAAATATATAGAAAGATTTATAGAAATCACTTGCGAATATAGGTTTCTATTTCAGAAATTACACAAGACCATTATACAGTTGCTTTTAAAAGGAAGTGATATGCTTTTTTTCTTTACAAAGTTATCTTAAACAACAGAAATAACAATTTGGTGGGAGCAAGTTTCCTCAATGCTATTTGAGGAATTTATTGCCTATAAGTCTGGGTTGTAATGTTAAAAAAAAAAATTCTGAGAAAATTGTAGATGGCTCAGTAGACCAAAGTGCCTGCTTTGGCAGAGCATGCAGCAGCAGGGGTTCGACCCCACCATGCTGTGCTGGCCCCGCCTCTGTGCCCAGGCGTGCTGAGATGGTGATTGCGACTAGGCATGGTTGCACGCCCCTGTAATCCCAGCACTTGGGAAGCTGAAAACAGGAGGTCACTACGAGTCCCATTTAAGTAGTGAGACCTTGAACACCCTGTAGACCCTGTACCAAATACATTAAAAAAAAAAAAAAAAAATTGTACAGGTAAGAAACTCAGATCTATATAGAGTGGAAGATAATACAAAAAAGGAATAATACAAAGATAATAACAATGAAGTAGCAGTAAGAATGTTTTAGAAATTGTAGAAAATAGTGTAGTAACATGCTATAGATGAGATATAGCATATGAATTAATATATATGAGTTGCATTGCCCATTAATCAATATCAAGCTTGGTGACTTAGATTAGGCTTAAATGTAATATGTAATTTAGAAATTTCAGGGTACCTACAGAAATATGTTTTTAAAACACAATCTATATACTATAAAAGGAGAAAGATAAGTCATAAAACATACTCCACTTAAGGCACAATAGGCAGAAAAATTGAGAAGATCCTAAGCTCTCTCATTCTCCGTGTGCCTTGCAGGCCCCATAAGGTAAGCAACTCCTCTGACACAGGTCACTGCCGCCATGATGTAGCTATGGCCAAACAGTTCCATGTAAGAACAAAGATCAATGCAAGAAAATAAGTAATTGTGGAGAGCAACGGCACTAATCAAAGGACAAGACACACTCTATTGTCTACAAGACGGACTCCGACTTTAAATATGAAGACAAATACAGATTAAATGTAAAGAAAAGGGCACGGTGTGCTAACATCAGTAAGAGACTCTGGGAAAGACTTCAGAGCAAGGAAACACTTCAAGGACACAGAAGAGCCTCACATGACAATAAATGGGTCGACACTCTACTGAAAACCTAACAACCCCCAATTCGCATGCTCCCGGCTGAGCATCAGAATTCATGGGGCACAAACTCACAGAACTTCAAGAATATATACATAAATCCCCTCGTAATGTTGGCAACTTTAACAGCTTTCTATCAGCAATGTATACAAACAGCAAGCAGAAATTAGGAAGAATGTAAATAAGCTAGTAAGTACTATTAATCAATACTATAACTAACATCTACATACTATTTCATCCAAAAATCAATTATATATCACTTCAAACTCACATGGGGCTGGAGAGACAGCTCAGCAGCTTAACCACCTGCCTGGCAAGTACAAGGTCCTGAGTTCAATCCCTGGGACCACAAAAACAAAACAAAACAAAACAATAACAACAACAAAACCCTTAAACTCACATGGACACTCACTAAATCTACTGTGCTCTGGGCTATCAAACATGCTTTGCAAATTGGGAAGGAGGATATGGTTTGGATCTTCAAGGTCCTCAGAAGTTTTGTGTTAAAAGCCTGGACACCAACCTGAGTGATTACAAGAAGGGGGTTGAAACGCTCAGGGCCTGAAGCTTGGTGGGAGAACGCAAGCTTACTAGGAGTGTGCCCCTGAGTGGACACTGACCCTGGAATCTCCCCCTGCATCCCAGCTGCCAGAGGAGAACAGCAGCTAGCCATGAGGTTCTGTAATGCCAGTCCCACTCTGACAGGGACGAGAGACTATGGACTTGGACTACTGAAGCCATAAGCCAAAATCTATCTTTCCTCCTTGTAAACTGACTTTCTTGAGTATTCTGTCACACTAGAAGAATACTAACAAACAGAAACCTGATTCTCAGAAGTAGGATTGTTGTTAAGACTATACTTGACAATGTAGTTCAGAAAGTTTTGGGATTGGGTCTTAGATCAAATTTGGAAAGTTTAGAGAATCAAGCAAAAGAAAACCTACAATGTGGTAAGCAGAGACTGACGGGTGATTCTGACCCATGCACACAAGACCAGAATTCTAACAGAAATCAGACAGAAAGGGCTGTGCTTGGGAATTTTCAGGAAAAAAAAAGGGGGGTGGGGGGATCCACTGGAAATTGCTATAGAGGTCACCTATGTTCCACACAGGCAAAGAATATGTCTTCCTTTTGACCAGGCCCTGAGACTCCTGGGAGGCTGTTTAAAGGTGAATGACTAATTAATCTAGCAGAGAAAATCTCTATACAACACAGCAATCTGGCCATGCCAAAAGCATTTCTGGTTGCTTGATCCAGCTTCACAGTGAGAATTGAAAACAATAAATGGAGTGGAATGATTTGGAAAAACTTGCAGAATGGCAGAAAACAGAGACCCTTTAATGTGAAGGGCAAAAAGTGTTCAGCTAGCAAACATTAGTACCATGAAGAAAGAGCCAACTGCTCTGCACCAGGACAACAGGAAAGATGCAGGGAGGGTACCTAAAAAGGCGGAAATAACTCTAACGTTCCATGTTGAAATGGAATTAGAAGACAGCCTCAAGTTCCAAAGTCAAAGAAAGCTGCCTAGGAACTTGTCTGCCCTGCACTCATTCTCTCAGTGAACAACCCAGGCTCCAAGGGTGCTACAACCTCCCCCAGCAGGCCCAGCTATGGCTCAAGCAGTGGCCCTTCATGCCATTATCCACACGATGCTGGTTCTGTAGATAAGCTACTGATACTTCAGGAAACGCACGGTAGGACTCATGACCCCAGCAATCATGTGTGGAGCTGTGAGAAGAGGGCCTGGGCTACCGTGGAAACCTCAGCAAGCTAGTGATGCCTAAATAGTAGAAAGGCTGCCAAAAGAAACTAAGCAACAAAGCAAGTCAGCCAAGAGCAGGCGTGTGGGCCACTGCCAGTGAGGCCGGCGGGCTGGCATGCTGAAGCCTGGGAGGTGTCCCCTCCAGGTACCCCAGGTACCAGACCCAGAGCTACAGCATCTGAGGTATGTCCTGCTGGACTGCAGTACTGCTTGTCTGGGGCCTCCTTTATATTCTCCTACTCTTCTCTTTTGGAATGCAATCCTTTAGCCTGTGCCAATATATCCTGGAAACAGGAAACTTGTTCACTTGATTTTATAGGGGTTCATGGTCAAGCTTCCTATTCAGGCTCAAAGATTTTGAACTTGACCCTCTGATTTACATAGGAAATGTTTAGTTAGACATGGGGACTCTCCGAGACGGGCTGAATGTATTGTCCGTTGTGAAATGCAGTGAATCTCTGGGGGTCAAGAGCACAATGCTGTAGCTTGCGTCTTCAATGCCCTCCAATACCCACAGTTGAGCCTGGTATCCAGTCTGTAGTGTTACAGTAACGGTGAGGGGTGTGTGTGTGTGTGTGTGTGTGTGTGGAATCTGTAGGTAGGGTCACACTGGGAGCAAACCTTGAATGGAATATTAGGGTCCTAACCTCTGTCATTCTCTGTGTGCCTTGCAGCCACCATAAGGTAAGCAATCTCCTCTGACATGTTACTGCCACCATTACCCAAGCCCAAAGATAGGGTCAGGAATCCATGAATTTAAATGCAACACAGAAAACTATAAAACACCTAGAAGAATGGACAGGAAAGAACCTATCTCACCTATATCATCTTGGGTGAAGACATAACACCAAAGGTATGATCCTTGAAAGAATAATATTTCACCTGGAATTTATTTAAAGGTAAAACTTCTACTTTGTGAAAGACAATATTAAGAATGAGAAAATAAGTGACAAACCAAGAGAAAGTATTTTTGCACAAGACACATCCAATGAAAGTACTGATATTTACATATACAAAGGACACTCAACTCTCAACAATAACAAAATAATCTGATTTAAAAATGAGCAAATGTTCTGAAAAGGCACTCTCCCTGAGACACAGATGTAAAGCCCCAGCAGGCAATGCATTCTTTAGGACACTGAAAACTACAGTGACATACCACCACATAGCTAGCTATGTGAATGGACAAATCCAGAACAGCAAGCCAAGAGGAGCTGACAAGGTATAATACAAAATCAACTCTCACTGATTCTGCTAGGAGTACAAAATGGGACAGTAACTATGGAAATTTCATTAAATGTGGCAGTTTCTATAAAACTAAAAATAACGTTCTGCTTCTCACAGAACTAAACATTCAGCAGTCCCACTCTTTGATATTTATCTAACTTATTTGAAAATTTGTTTACAAAAATACCTGTATACAAATTTCTAAAAGTTTTATGCAGTTTTCAAAATTTGAAAACAACCAAGATGATCTTCAGGTGGAAAATGAATAAAGCGCAGTATAGTCACACAGGTGGCATGAGAGATAAATAGATGCAGCGCGGACAAATTTTATTCAGAGGATTTTAGGGTGGTGAAACAATTCTGTAAGATGTGAAAATGTAACTACGTGTCATTACACATCTGTCTAAACCTACAGAGCACACAGCACCAAGAATGAACCAAACTTGATAGGACAAATAATACATGTGTCTTAAACAAGTGTAACAAGTTCAAGCACAAAGGTACAGGCATGTGGGTAGCATGAGAAAACTCTTCACTTTACGCTTAGTTTTGCTGTGAATCAAAACATTCTCTAAGAAACAAAGTGCACTTATTGGCAATCACAAAAGGGTAGTAAGCCAATGACAATGCTGAGATGATTCAAATGCTTAAATTCTCAGAAAGTCTTAAGAGCTGACACAACTTTTCTCCAGGGGTCAGAGAGCTTTACCACTGAAAAGAACACAATCATGGGAATACTTCGCATTAAGGTGGAAACTGTTTATGCTGGAAGACATTAATCTACAGATTTAAGATTCTCTTTGAATCCTCCAAAGTGATAAACTGAAACAAAGAATACCTGGATGCCTCACAATCAAACTGATGAAAACATGAAGAAAAATCTTAGTGCCGGCAGAAGCAAAAAAAATCATGAGAATAATGGTTCGAATGTGAATGAGAGAAGCCCCCAGACTAAGGCATGACATTCGTACAGCACTAACTCAACGCTGCCAACCCCGGATTCCCACGTTAGTGGAGAACACTCCTCCAGGGTAAAGGTGAAAGAATGGCCTCCTCACGCATCAGACAATTAAGTGAGCGCAGCAAATCTGCTGTCCAACGCAAACTCCAGACAGGTGAAGAACTCTAGCCAAGGCAATCTGGATTTCAAAAATGAGAATTAAAAGAAACGGCACAATACTTTCAATGCATGTAGAAATACATACGACAAATACAAAGATTAAGCTGAAGATAATATGTATAACAATATAGTATCAAGAAGGAATATTTGTGTACATGTGAAGTAGAGCTCAATGATAACCTGTTTTCCCATAAGGATAGCAAATTAGCTCAGTATACTTTAAAAAGATGTTACTGTCATTCATTGAATCATCCGAATTCAATCAACCACAAGTGAATGTATCCATACTGCACTCTACTACAGTCTCGTGCTGTATCTATCTTTTCATTAATAACAAAACATATGAACAAGGGTAGATTGGTAGAAAACTTTGAAATCAAGTAAAAACACATTCCTACCTTTTGCATAAAGCATTGTTGTAGTTATTTTAATTCTTTTGCATTTCTGCATAGCTTATGTTTATTAATTTCTACCAAAAATAGTGATTTTAATGAAGATTTCAATTGAGCTACAAATCAAAATGAAACATTTGTCATTTTGGAAAATAATGAATTTTTGTTTATTAAAACACGCTACAGCCCTCATTTATAATGGTCTTCTATATTTATTTTTATAATGTTTTCTAGTTTTATGAACTGGTGGCATGAAAACCTTTTATTTGATCTTTCCAAAAATCCTCTCCCTCTAAATATCTTTCAGTAATTCAAAAATCTTTCAATATTTTGCTGCTAATAAAAAATATTTTGAAAAAAAAATATTTTGTATCAGTGTTTTATCATAAAATCTTCATAAATTCATTTATTAGTTTAGCTATTTTTAACGCAAAGAATTACATAGTTTCAAAATAAGGATATACACTTTAAAGCTTTTATATCTTTGTCTATCTAGAGTGAGAAAGGATGTGAAATTTGTCTAACCTTTTCAAGGTACTTTATAAATCAGCAATAATCCAAGAAAAGACCCCTTTATTTATGAGACATTCAAAGAGACATACCAGGACTTACCCATATCAAAAGTGTACAAGGGTATCTGAAAATTTGCAGCTAAAAAATCATTAAAAGAAATAATCATACAGAAAGCTACACAATGGTGCATAATTAAAATAGCAACTGCTCATATGTAACGTATGAGTAAGTATACTCATACTACTATATTAAGCACTTTAAATACATCAGCTATGTTGTTTTTAAAGACTCATGGAGAGTCTATGCTCTTTAATAGAATGAAGCTTTGAAACTTACATAAAATAATTACATACAGAAAGGCAAATATTAAACTACATGCTGAGATTAAAAAATCTGGGATTTTTCATTCCAAACTTCGATCTCATAATCTAGTGTTAAAATTATGAAATGTAAATTATGAGTCTATAAAGCCACCATGACACTTTCAGTATGTTTATTGTTGAATTCTTAAAATTCACCAGATATCAATCAAATATAGGCATGTTTAAACCATTTTGTCTTACTAATTTGATACTATTTTAAAGTGTAAGGTAGTATATACATGAAATAATATACCCTCAACGACTTTTCACATAATCTGAATTACTATAATTCAGAAATGTAATTCTGATTTTTACACTAATAAATAACTGGTGTTACCACAACAACCTTATCATCCTGCTTGCCAACCACTTTACATGGTGCCAGTCTATCTCTTATCATTTCTAGATTAATATTTATATATACATTTACAAAGATTTGAAAGTCTAACATCACGTAAACAAAAATGAACACAAAACATGATTAAAAATTTTTAGTGAAATATTAACATTACATTCAGATAGAATATAGCAATTTCATGAAAAAATTAAGAACTTTTTATTTCTGATTTAAAGGCTTACACATTGGAATAACTTATTTTTGTCATATTTTATTTTCAAGTAGAAACTATAGTGTTTTGAAAGTTCATATATTCATAAAGATCTGATTCTTATATATAACTATTTGGATATGTCAATTCAATTAATACAAAACTTCATTCAATTCAAGGAATTCTCTCTAAAGTTTTCCCAAAATTTTATTAAGTAAAACTACTTTTCCTATTTACCTGGTCAAAGTTAATAAAAAAGTAAGCTGATGGTGAAAGGCTGAGCACTCATTACACTTTAAAATCGGTCACACTTGACAGCAAATAAACATTTAAAGTTTCACCGGATTTCACACATTCCAAAATGCAAGGCAGCTTAATACATTTATGTTTCAGGACTCATTACTACCACATTTACTAAGGTACCCATTAAAGAATTTCTTTTAAATTATCTTTCTTAAAGTTTTAAATTTCTACAAATATATGGAATTACTCGAAGACAGGAACGTGGTATTACAAAGCTTAAATAATTATTTGAAGGAGGGAATGAAAGAAGCAGAAAGGGTGAAAAGAAGATAAAAGAAATCACAAATTATTAAATTATGATGCTGGAAAATCAAGTTGCAGTTGTTACAGAAATACCTACTAACACCTACTAAAATAGTCTGTAAATCTATGCGTTTTTAAGATTCTAAAATATTTAAAATTATAATAATTGTTTTTAATACTCATTCTTCTAATAAACAGCTATCATTTTGCATACAATCCCTTAACTGTATTAGAGAATCTGAGAATGTCAGCACTATCAACTAAACTGGCTTATATTCAGCATAATATAATAAAGTATATTATTGTGCTACTTTCTTAGGTACACAGTAGCGGGAAAAAAAGTATTCCAAATTACCTAAAAGTGACATAAACATTAATTATATTTAGCATGTCATAAATTCCATATACACACTAAATATACTCTGAATTCTGAGTGAACACTGTCCTTTTTATGAAAGCGCACACGGGGTGTGTACAGAGTGCATCCAAGCAGGCGCATATGTTCATACACCAACACAATGCAACAACCTCCCCTTCGTACTGCGTCTCTTACTCTATATAAAGGCATGTAATTTCACTTTCTTACACTCTGAGAAATAAATGACTCAGGTGATATTAAAACAATCATAAAAATAATGAGCTACAGCTTAGAAGTGGTGAGCTTAGAATTTGAGTTTATTTGTTCTATTAAAAATGGCTGAAAATGAAAGCATTAGTTACGTGATGCGATGAGTGAAGAATTAAAAGAAATCATGCAATTACCACAGTCAGTGAAATATAACTGGAAGAAACTGCTTGTCATGATCTTTACATTATTTAAATAAAGCAATTTAAAAGCGTAAACTTCACCTTTGCTAAACAACACCTATGTTGGAAGCATTCACACACCAAAGAGCAAGGCAGAATGCAAAACTCGTCACTTCCATGAAGGACACTTCCATAGGGGGATATGAAGAAAATGAGATCTTCTCCACAGAAAATACTACCAAGTACTAAACGTAAAGCTGTCTGTCCCTCCCTAAAGACTAGCGTGCCTGTATTCAGATCAGCCAGTCTCTGGAAAGGTGTCCCAGACTGTCCAGTTGGCACTGCCTAACCACTTTGACTACACAGTAGAAAACATCACTGCTGCACCCAAAGAGGAAGAAAGTAGGTCACCTTCCAGTGACACTAAAGTTAGCAGTTCTGACAGCCCACCGGCATCGGACCAGCCAGGTCACCTTTTAGGTTTTCTACTTTGCTTTAGAACATATATTGACTGTCACTGTTACTAACTTAGTGCATCTAACTCAACTGTACTCAGCTTTAACTTCAATTTATTTTTACCTCAAAAACTTCTTCATCTAAAATCCTCGTTCCAAAAACCGTGATTCCATTGGTATCAACAATTGATCTCTCACTTCTGTCAAGTGGTTTTGTGGTTTTCTTCTTACAATCAATAATCATTGTCACAGTTTTCTTCTCAACACTGATTGCTACCCGATGCCACCTGAAAAAGCCAAGTAATTCTTTTGTAAACTCAATGATATTGGCTGCCAAACTATTATTCATGTTAAATTACTGTGTATTTTACATTTACAAAAGTTAGCTGAAATGGTACACAATTGTACATTCATTTATTCTCTGAATCAGCTGAGCAGCAGGTGACTACTTCCTGTTTACCAGCACAGTGCAGCTGCAGAAGCACAGCAGGACCAGCTGTCTAAGCCGACAACGAAGTGCCCATCCTTTGCTTCATTTTGTGTTGCTGCAACAAAAGTTCAATCTCACTGGATCCTGATGAGCGTATTCGATAGACGTTAGACAAGCACAGGTGGGCCATCGTTTCTCTCTATGTAAATGCCTGCTTCCAAAGTGGAACTCCACTCTAAGAACTCCTTGTGGTCCTGAGACTGACTATCAAGGGCGCTCTACTAGCTGAGTGACTGCTCCGGCTAGAGCGACTGAACATTCTAATTGTAAAGTAAGATGTACTGTTCTGTCTTTATTCTCATTTATTTCAAGTATTCTTGTTTTCTCTGTCCACATTAATTTCAAGACAGTTACGAATCACAATTTTGAGTAGGACCCAAGACTGAGACAGTACTTCCCCTGTGTTCCAGGGCTGCCCAGAAGTGGGAGCATGGAACGAAAGCGTTGTCAAGCCTCTTACTGCTTCAGTGAACTCAAGGTGGCAACAGAAAGTTTAGAATGGGAGACGTGGCCTTTGGACACACATCCTCCAGCCATACGGTTACAAAGTCGGTTTAGTTAACAATACCTGTTGCTAACATAAACCGCAAAGTGAAGCTCGTCTGAATTCTGCAACCTACTCTATGTTCTAATTGCTCCAAATGAAACGTGCCAGATTAGTACCCCAAATGCTTCTGGGACTAAATCCATAACGTGTCCAAGCACCTGCAGGAGTCATCTAAAAGGCCTGTCTGATGATCCCTGGCAGGGCTTCTGACGAGAACCAAGCATGGGTCCACACGCACTACTTAATCTTTGATCTTTCCACTAGCACATTCACCTAGCACAGTTCTCCTCTTGGCTAGATGGAGCAAAGATTACATAGGGAGTCACATAATACAGTGAGAGTAAAATTTATACACAGTTTGTGCCAAAAAGCCTGTGTTTTAACTTAAGCTATTTCTAGTATTGTAGGTATGTGCCAGCAATAAAAAAATAACTTGAACAAAAGAAATCATGTTAACTGTTAAAAGATGATCAGAACTCTAACCCCGGTGTTTGTGTTACATCAAGTCAACTGTGGTAACAATGGGATACCAGAATCCCACAGCATGTAACATTCAAAACACTGAATAGCCCAGAAGTGAGCAGCACGTACATGCTCAGGCAAGGGACGGCTGGCCACGGCGAGGAGCGTGACGGCTGCTTGAATAGGCGAAAGTGTACCGAATGCCATTTCCTCTGTATTTGAGGCACTGTTATGCCAGTAGGTTTCAATAAATGTCATATTGTAAAAACCAAACTGAACAACAACATAGTGCCGGCACATGGTGAGTATTTAATGAATCATTATTGAACGAGTATGTGAATGCAAAAGTGAATAAATATTATGTATTAATTTATATCACTATATCATTAAGAAAATATTTTGCCACTGTGAGATATGTAAATATAAATTCTTGTTTGATAATTAATAAAAAATATTAATTCAATATTTGTCATAACATATTAGCAATGTGTTCAGATTAAACACTATTATTTTTAAGTAAGATATGGGTAGCAACACATTTTTTTAGTTAAAAGAGCAAGATGAAGTTTTTCAAAATGTAAATATATGATACATGTAATATTTAGTATTGTCTTAAAAAGAAAACATATACAGCATTCTATTTTATTGGTCTGTAGGATAGTAACAGAAATTACTGTGAAAGCTCAATTTCCCCAACCCTGTTACTTGCTTTCGCTGTGGCCCTGACAAACACAGGACGAATGCACTGTCTCTGTTCTGGTACTTACGCGCCTACTGCACCTCTGCACGCTGCTATTCCATGACTCAGACGTGCTACCCGAGCCTGACTACCTCAGCCTAAATGTAAACCCCACTTCTACCACCTTCCAACCTTATGACCTTAAATTTTCTGTGCCTCGATTTTCTTATCTGTAATTTCACTAACATTATTTTCTGTAAACAACTGTGACAAATCAGTTAATTACATATTATGTGCTTACAACAGTACACAGCATATATCAAATGTCATTTAGAACTTTCTATAATATACTAATATTCCTGGTTTAGAAAAAGTCACGTTAGACTACTTCCCTGCTTTAAAAGTTCCAGTGACTTCTCTTACTGAAAACAGTACACAAAATCCCTGAAAACCCCCCCTGCGCGCACCCCTGCTGGCCCCCCGCCAGCCTCCACCTGAGCATGCCCTGCTCCCCGGCACAGGCGGGCCACGCGGGCCCGGCCAGAGGCTGCTCCGGCTGCCCCCGCAGCACAGGCTCGCCACGCTCAGCCTAAGGCCATGCCTGCTCCACACCGGCTCAGGCTGCCTGACGCGGAGCACACTTATTAGGTTAAGCTGTTTCCTTTTTACTGTCTTCACAAGCACCTAGTAAAATTCATCACAGACATTCGTCGGACAGCTGAAAGAACTGTCTTCAGCACAACACGCACGCTCCCCACGTCACTCACTTCCCATCAGCGATGTTAACAGTTCTGAAGAGGGGATAGTCTTCTGGGGCAGGCTTTCCAGTGTGGTCTTCGAACAGAAAAACAGGTGACCTCCCAACCTCAACGCCAACTTGCTGAATGCCGTGCTCGTTATAGATGGACAAAAGGAAAGACTGAATTCCTTTTTTGGGTCTTACTGTAAACAATATTGAAAAATCCTCGGGAAAACTTCCACCTGAGAAGAGGTCAAAGAGTTAGAAATTCTGAATTTGCACATTGTTCCCGTGACAAAGCATTATTTTATAACTTTCTATAAGGCCCAAGCAAACAATCATCTCAATTTAATGGTGACGCTTAAGAACCAGTAGGGCGTGATACAGCTCGATGTGCCAGGTCCCAGCAGGCGCTGCGCTGGGGACATGAGCCCAAGGCAGCAATGCACAGAAGAGGACTCTGAAGGGGACTGGACCATGCAGTCTGTCCTGGCTGCAGAGTCACTCTCGGTGAGCTCTTAGCGACGGGAGAGCGTGCTGGGGCGCAGCCTGAGCCACCGCTCGTCCCCCTGGCACTCTCCGCTCACTCTCTCGTCCCTCTGCTTGCGGCTTCCGGGGCAAGCCATCTTCCTCCCCTGCCCCTCTGCCATGACAGCCCACCCAAAGGCAGTTTCCGTAGTGTAGTGGTTATCACCTTCGCCTCACATGACAGCCCACCCTATCTGAGGCCCAGAAATAATGGAGCAAGCATCGTCAGCTACAGCCCTGCGATCCTGAGCCACAGTAATGCTTTCTTCCTTCCAGCTGCTTTCTTCGGGAACTTTTCACAGCAGTGAAGAGCACACAGGGTAGGCATGGTCAGACTCTGACTCATATTTTCACTATACAGCTGATCCAAATAATATTCAAATTTTAAAGTCACTCACTTAAAACATAATTATGTGAAACTGCATTGAAAGTGTGGAAACACGATCATGATGCCAGTACAATATCAAATCAAGGAAAGTTCTCGTAAAAGTTATTACTGGAGCAGGAGAGATGGCTCAGTAAAATAAGTGCTTCCCTGGCAAGCACAAGGGTCTGAGTTCAATCCCCAGTTCCGCAAAAAAAAAAAAAAAAAAAAAAGTTATTACTACTTTCAGTGCAGGTTTGTATTATCTGGCTTTGGCTTTCTCTAGTGCACAGCCACACATTCCCTCTTTAAATAGGCATTTCAGGGGCCGTGGAGATGGCTCAGTGGAATAAGCGCTTCCCTGGCAAGTGCAAGTGCCTGAGTTCAATCCCCGGTTCTGCCAAATAAATAAATTTCAATGACATGATCTAGAAGTGTATTACTTTCATCATTTCTTCAAAAGCTAGAGAGATTTTGATCAGTTGCTCCTACCACAAAATAGAAAATGCATATATAATTATAAATCATAACTATTAAGTGCTTGGCTAACGTGCCTCTCAGTGCAAGAGGCATATTTTGTCCTTTTTCTTTTCTTTTTCTTCCATAGGCACATCCGCAAATATCTGACATAAGGGGTGACACAGATGGTTCTTAAACATTTGTTACATATATCAGTTACGTGAGTACCCTAAGAATATCCCAAACAGTTAGGCAATACCTTCTTATATAAATTGTGGGTTTTATTTCTCTCAGATTTACATATATATCTTATTGCATCCTTCTTTTATTCCGCTACAGAAAACAGGCAACATTATTTGGAAATGAGATTACTTCTGTTAAACATCATCCATGTGTACAAGAGGTGTATGCCCACGTAAAAGTGGCAATATTTGGAAAACTATGAAACAGTGGTTAAGGAAGTACAATGTGAAAATAGGTTGCACTAACTTAGGCTAACTGAATGAAATACCAGATACCTACATAGTGGAATCCTTCAAAGTAATGAAATTAGTTTTTTAGTGGAAATTATTAAACCATGCTATAAAAGGAAAAATATCAAGCATTATAAATATATCTTAAGCTATAAATATGACCAAAAGTAATTAGAAAGTAGTACACTATGGCTATGAAAACTTCTGGATCTTTTCAGGCCATTAGGTTCAAGTGGACGTCCCAGGCACTAACTGGGAGCATGACGCAATCTGGTCCGCAGAGCTGTCACGCTGAGTAAGTGAGGGTGTGTCACAGAAAGCCTTTTTCAAGATGTGCTCCTAAGCATGTACACACAGATGCAATATTGAAACTCAAACTAGAAGCTGTGCACTTCAGAACTCCCTACGCTACCACAGAAAAGTCAATTTATCTAGCTCAACAGCAAGCTCTAGTCACTTCCAATGCATTTATATGTGTAATACATATATGACTAGTCCATTCCGATACACACTTTCAGACAATTAAAAATGGAACGGAAATTCAGCAAAGTATATATCTTAATTTCAGCCAAACATCTTAATGACTGTATCTGAAAAATTCTCATGCCTCCTGCTAATAACTGCTGACATTTGCAATACTTCTGCTTTTATCACTCATTAGAAAACTTGCTTTTATATCTTCTTATAACAGAAGATAGGGTATCCAAATATAGTTTTCAAAGATCATTTATTCATTTTATAAATAACACTATTTTGATATCTTAATGGTGATCTTGTAATAGTAACATTTATTATCACTTTAATAAGTCATAAAATATTTTCTTAATGTTTTATCATGTTAAAAAGTTATTATATATTCCAGTAAGCATATCTATCAGCCTATAATTTGTATCTTACAGTTATTCGCAAAGAAAACAGAAGCAGTATTAGTAGCAACAACAGTAGTAGTGAGAGCAGCAAAATAATCCTGGGAACATACCTGGAAATAACTGTTTCGTTGGGGCACTGAGTTGGGCTAACTTTGAAACTCTGTAAGCCGTATCTGAACCTCTTGAATTCTTTCTGTTTGCGCAAAATCCTGTTGTTTTTGATATTCCCTCTGGAGAACTGTGAAAATCTAGTGCTTTTAGTACATCAACAGGAGCAGCTGAAAAATAAGTTGGAAAAGTAACTGAAAAAAAAATCTGATACATGAACAAGTATTTTAATAACAGAAAATAGTACATCGTTGCATTCCTGAAAGCTATTACTGAGCCTCACTGACACTAGGGCAGGAGACTGGGGAGTAGAGCTACAGGCAGTAATGTAAACTGTAAAGTCACTTTGCAATGTAAACTGGCTTAAATCTGAATAAAACTGTGGATAAGCAAAACAGGCTTTTAAATGTGTTTTTGTATCTGGAATT
>NW_004524660.1:8493458-8498158 GCF_000260255.1 Octodon degus | reverse complement strand
AATTAACCACTAAGAAGAATATATGCAGTGTATTATTTGTTGAAACTGTACTTCCGATTTGATTTGAAACTGTCTCATTGCTATCTGTTTATCAATAAAAGTTTGAAAAAAAAAAAAAAAAGGATGAGGTAAATTCCACACTGAGCAGAGAAGGGGAAAAGAAGCGGAAAGTACAACAGCACAGACACAACAGACCACAGAGTTCAGGGAAATTAAAGCAGACACTTTGCTTGACAATATCAACTTTGAACAAACTACGTGGCCCAAATTCTCCCTGGATGCACCAAGGCACTGAAGACCTGAAGAACATCTCGATGTCGTGATTTCACTGCCACAAAGTCAAAATTAACTATTGCAAGTTCCATAGAAGACAATAGAAAGGACAGAGTTTAGAAATTTCTTGCATAACACTTACTCACTCACCTATCTCTAAATGTACTGTCCTAGGTGGAATAAACATTTTTCAGTTTTGAAAATGTAACTTGATTTAGAGATTTTTCCCAAATCCTTCCTGAATTAGTTAGGAACATTTAACTGATTTTTCTACTTTATCATGAGAATCCTTGGAGAGTTTTTGAAGCATATGTCCGTGGGTTTCACCCAAGAACTACTAGAGGGGAGTGACAATGCTGGGGTCCAGACATCCAAAAATCGTGACAGTTTCCTAGAGAATCTAATGTGCAGCCAGGTGTGGAATCTGGCATAAACAGATTTAGCCTTGTGGTCTAAGTTGCAGCATGGCATTCTCTAGGAACTCTTTGCTTATTCCTTCCACGTGTGGTTGTGCAGCCCTCCCATAAAGCCCGATTCTACACTTGGGTGACCCTACACTCCTCTGTAAGCCACTTTACGCGCTAGCCTCTCCAGCACAGCATATATCGCAGCTGCACTTCTCCTGGCACGTACACTAGCAATCTCTTTTCCTCATCTCTGTCACTCTTCCACGTAACTTCCTGCATTTGGCTGCCCCAGCGTATCACGAGAGTGCTACGATGTTCACTGCTCTACTGTCAGGACATAGCCACGGAAGCACAGAAACTAACCAACAGAAATACCAAGTGAACAGGAGCTATCCCCTGCCTCTAGGTCCAAGCATCTTTCACACCAATCTGAGAAGGTAACAGAAGAGGACTGGAAGCGATCTTTAACAACAATATAAATAGCTCTCTAAGTTGGGTCATTTTTCACCTGAATCAAAACTCACGTATAGGAAAAAAAAAAAAAAGGCAGCCTTTGCATTATAATATTTTCCATGCTTCTAGAATTTCACGTCTCTATCTCCCATCAAAGATCATAAATGAAGCAAAACATCATGTGAAGAAACAAAAACTTAAAAACTAAAAACTAGAAGACTTCTAAACCATTTAAACCTAATCACAAACATGTCTGCTTCAAATGAGCATCAAAAAAAAAAAGAGTATATGTGGTAGTAATAAGACTGATAAAAGAAGTGATTATTACATTTAACCGACCAAGACTATATATAAATATTTAAAATCATGGTAGTTCTTAATGAAGAGTCCGTATTTCAGGATCTGACCAGAGTATGGACAACAACAAACAACTCTGCGCACTGCACTGACTAACTTCGAAGCCGAGCTCATTACTCACTAGCTAGCTGCATGATTTGGGGTAGGCTACTTAGCCTCTAAGAATTTGTTTCTTCAACTCACCCACATTTTTAGTATTAAATGTGATAAAGAAATTCAATGTCTGAGACTATAGCAAATATTCAGTAAAGTGTCTATAATTATTCTCTAAAATGTTCATTTCGGAACATCTCTAATAGCTCTAGCAAACGCCATGCACATTTCCCCAGAGATATTATTAAGCTGACTGCTGTTATCTGTCTTTTCTGACTATCTTGGGAAAGCTCTTTGCAGTGGAGCAAATATCGAATAGTTTACTATCTCTAAATGTTCATTACCTGTTATCCATAAAAATTACGCACTGCTTAGCACGCTCTCCAGCATGTTTATGCATTATCTCAGAGTACTCTAGAATTTAGGAAGCTGGTCCCACATATACATTTTCACATTCAACAGTATAATACCACCTTCCACACAAGCTGACATTAGCACACCTATGTTATAAACATTTTCCTGTTTTAGTTTTCAGTGCATTACATGCAAATTAATATAATTTTAGCAAACACAGTCAATATCAAATGTTATTCATTAAAATGTTTACATTACTGGGCCGGCAAGATAGCACAGCGGTCTTAAGTGCCTGCTTAGGCAAGCTTAGGCAGGGGCAGAGGACCACAGTTCAATCCCTGGCACCACACGCCGCGCTAGCCCACACCCTCAGGGCGGCTGAGCCAGCCCAGAAAAAGAAGTTTACAGTACTGATAGAGTATGTCTTCTGGCAGGTTTGTTCGCCTCATTCTGAATGCCTCTGAATGTATATATTTCACGTGTCACCTGTTTTCTTAAAACCAGCATGAAATGTTAGAAATATTTCAGTTAACTTACTGATCTATGCTACCCTACACTTTTTAAATATAAGTAAATTCATATTTAAACGACACGGTACAAATAATTTCATAAAACTTATATTTCCAACATCCTAATAAAACCTCTTCTTAGCTGAAATTTCCAGATGTTTATTTTTCATTCTATAATCTCATCTCTGGAGCAATAATAGCACAAAGTAGGAGAAAAGAACTACTTAAGTACTTTAGTAAATTATAAGATTATGTAAGAAATCCTACTTCTACAGTCTACATGAATGACTCTTAGACATGGGAAGGGATCCATATCAACCATTAGAGTTCCATTTCCCCACCGGACTCCAAAATATATTCCCTTTAATAATCATGGTTATTTAATATACACCCCTCCCCATATACACATATGATATGAATACAGAAAATGTAAGTACCTACAAGGTCCATTATTTTAATTACCATCTTGTAGAAAGACAGTATCTGATATTCAAATAATAAATAGTACCAAATTGAGAAAGACATATGCCAGGCATAGTGGTTCATGCTTGTAATCCCTGCACTTCGGAGGCTGAGGCAGGAGCATATACAGTGAGTTCACAAGCAGCCTAACTATTTAGCAAGACCCTTGTCTCAAAAAAAGTAAGCTGAAAAGACAGAGAGAATGACATGGACAAAGACAATATGAACTACTAGCCTTGAGTTTTAGGAATTTTATAAACAATTTCATAAAACCAAGCACTTGGCAACACCTCTTGTATGACATATTAAGAAAATAGAAAGCAAATGATAAAATACAAACTTACTATTTTAGCACTCTGTGACAATAGTGATTTTTTAAAAACCAACTGCATAGTGAAACTCTCATGTGAAAGATCAAGAACACACAGTGAAATATTCTGAAGTAGAACTAATGAAAAAAATATAATACATCAAAATTAATTTTATTGACATCCAATTATTGACTGTTTATATTCTACTTCTCACCTATCCAATTACTGACAGAGATGCATGACTATACATTTGGCCTTGTTTAAAAACAACAAACTGGGAGTCAGGGAGATGGCTCAGTGGAATAAGTACTTCCCTGGCACGTGCAAGGGCCTGAGTTCAATCCCTGGTTCCACAAAAATAAATAAATAAATTAAATAAATAAAAACAAATGAATTTACTTCCAATGTCTGCATCTATGAGTACATATCTTGACAATACCTATCTTAACTGTAACTGCTCTCTGGTTCTTTAGCTAGAAATATCTTCTACATACCATCTAGGTAACTATCCACTTAAACTAGCAGAACAAAGTACAAACTGCAATTAAAACATCTACACAGGCATCAACTCTTAAAGCAGCTGGATCAATGGCCATAGTCACCAGCAAACAAGAAAAACGCTTTTTTCTGTGGAAGGAATAATAGCAACTACATGTAATTGGTTAAAATGAAAAACAATGGAAATTATTGAGATAGATAGATAGATAGATAGATAGATAGATAGAGATAGATATATCCTAGATTCTGCTACTACCTGAAAGTCCCAATAATTTAAGGCAGTATTTATACTTCAAAACCATCTGTTATGGTTTGTGTATGGGTGTGCCTCCAAAGCCTCATGCATTCTTGGGGTGGCTTCTGGAGTTTGTGATTACTGTGGGTGTGGCTGCTGCATCTGCCCTGGGGCAGGTAATCTGCATTACAATGTAAGGTGGGAAGAGAAGGCAGCTGCTTGAGCTCCTGCTACCTCTCCCTTGTGCTCTTGCTCTTTGCCACCATTGTGAAAGGTTGCTTTCTGCTATGTGGTGCTCTGTGTTGGACCCAGCTGAGTATGGACTGAAACCTCCAATAACTGTGAGCTAAATAAACCTTTCCCTCCTTCATTTTGTCAGGTATTTATCCCAGCAACGAGTAAAAAGTAACTAAGACAGAATTTGGTACCGGGAATGGGGCTGTTGCTGTGGATAAACCTGACCATGTGGATTACAAGCTTTTGGGAATGGCTTATGGGAAGAGATAGGAAAGGTTCAGAGATGTCGCCTACAAGTGAAGCGCTGGAACAGCTTCGACTGTTGTGTATGGGAGATTCTGGTCAGAGCTCAGAAGACCAGAAGGTTGACAGAAAGCCGGCCTGTAAAGACCAGGCTGGGGAGGTTTCTGCTGGGAAGAAGGGCTGCATTGGTTGTTGGACTCCAGATCATTTGTGTTTTGACTTGGCAGAAAAGTTGTCTGGGGGCTGGGGAGATGGCTCAGTGGAATAA
>NW_004524660.1:8489546-8493358 GCF_000260255.1 Octodon degus | reverse complement strand
TTTTTTTTTTTTTTTTTTGAGGAACCAGGGAATTGAACTCAGACCCTTGTGCTTTCCAGGGAAGTGCTTATTCTACTGAGCCATCTCCCCAGCCCCTATATTATTTCAAATTATTAAAAGAAAAATTACTGATGGAAATCAGACACTTTGGGATATTTTTAAGAGAACCGTCAAAGCTTTTATTTTTTAACTAGTCTTTACTTATAATGGTCATTTTTTTTTAGGTCATTAGGTTAACTGGCCATTCCTAATGGCTTAATTTGACTTATAAAACCAAGAAAATGACATAGTTGAGTTCCTTGGAGGCATTAATTTTCAAAAATCATATCCTCTTATCCCAAGGCTGCAGATGAGAGAATTAAAAATCAAAAAGCAAGCTAAGGACACTCCTAAGCTGTGTACAAATCGCAAGGCTGTGCGTTTTCCACTTTGCCACCCTCACCACTGCGTGCCACAGAGGAAAGGGCTGCAGAAATCTAAAACATAAATACAATAGTCTGAAATTATCCTGACCCAGGTAATTGATTCCTGATGTTGAAATTTACTTTAAATTAAACTCATGTTTCATGATATAAATTACTCTGAAGGAAAATTTTACTGAAAACATGCAACTTTTTATTTGCTTATTTTATCTTTTTGAAGTCATTCTCAAAGCAGCGGAATAAGACTCCAGGACAGACATGGACACAGGCCGATGGCTGTAATCCAGGCAAGAAAAGCAGGCAGCACAAAGCCCAGGCCAGCCAGTCACACCCAAACCGGGCTCCCAGCACTCAGGGTGCCGGACTTTCCATCTCTCTACAGTACCACCTTCCAACACGCTTACCTTCTCCAGGTGCACAGGCTTGGTCATTTTTATTCCCTTCTACTACAAACTGAATGTGATTAGAAAATAACTATGTATCATATATGTAATATATATCATATATATGTATGTTTAAAAGTTTGACAAAGTTCTTTCTAAATAAAGACACATGATATGCAATCAAAACTCAAAACTCGGTCCTCAAAAAGCCAGTAAAAATTAGATACAGATGATAATGTTTTTGTTTTCTTTTTTCTAAAAGAGCCTATAAATTAAATCAAAAAAGTAAAATTTAGTTAATCAAATCATAAAGACTTTATTCAAGCAAAGTAAAGAAATTACGCTATTTGGAATTCAGTTATTTGATTTACAGTCCTCATAAAACAGCAGTTAAGGGTCGGTTGGGGAGACAGCTCAGCCGCATTAGCACCCACACAGCAAGCACAAGGTCCCAAGTTCGATCTATAGTACCACATAAACAAAAACAAACAAAAAACACCTCCCAGCAGTTAAATAAACCTCCCTGTGATTATCTAGATTTAAAACGTTCCCCAAATCCCATTAGTTCAGAAGGTAACTGCAACATACAGCCCATAATCATCAGTTATTAGCCTGTCCATGAGCTTAACCTGCTCAGAAGAGAGCAAGGGGGCATGGTGACTGGGAAGGCGCACTCTTGTCCCTGGCTCTCTTCCGGTCTGCTTCCCACCTGTGCCACAGCGAGCAGCTCCCTACCCTAGGCAGGGCCCTTGGCCTCGGAACATGCAAAGCAGGTCCCAACACTGAAGTGCAAGCCAGGGAAAGCTACCTCTCCTCCTCCTCGCTTTTTTTTTTTTTTAACCAGGAATCGAACTCAAGAGCTTGTGCTTGCCAACCAGGTGCCTATGCCAAGGAGCTATACCTGCAGCCCCTAAACTACCCTTTAGGTTACAGGTGTCATATATTTTTATCTCAGCAACACAAAAATTTGTTTCATATATACATGTAGGAAAACTATTCTTCATATTTTGTTAGCTCTATTTAAAGCTTAAAGCAATAATCCATTAAAAAATTCCAATATTCAAGGCAATTCTTAAATGCCCTGTTTTAATTAGGTGTTGCAGACCATGCTTAAACATTTCACATAGTCTCATTCATTACAATATCTTGTGCAATAATAAGTTTTTCTGATTGTATTACATATCTGTAAGTTTATTTAAATGGTACCATAGGACACCAAATTCTGACACACTACTATAAAGTCATTTCACACAGACTAGAACTCGAGTATGCCCTAAAGACGCACATGCTAAAGACCTGCCCCCAGCCTGTCGTGCCACTGAAAGTTGGTGGAACCTTTAAGAGAGGCCTCGTGGAGTAAGTCAAGGGGCAGGCGGGTGCCCCAAGCCCAGCCCCTCCCTCCCTCTCTGCGTCCAGCATCTGTGAAGCAAGCAGCTTTGCATCACAACTTGTCTTCCGCCATGACAGGCTGCCTCATCAACACAAAAACAATGGCAGCCACGGATAACAAGTGGAAACCTCTGAAACCAAGGACCAAGGTGAATCCTGCTTCCACACTGATCTCCTCAGGATTCTGGCACAGCAAGGGAAAGCTCACTAGCACACCCGTCAGCTGACTCCCATGTATCTTTCCATCAACCTGCGTATTATAGCTTCACTGTGTTTCCAGAAATCATGTTTCCAGTCACTGTAGTGCTGAAGTTCCTTCAGCGTCTCACTGACCACCGGGGGCTGTCCACATTCCACACTGCCTACACCAAAACGTGATGAGCAGGACATACTTCCTCGCTCAGTGCTACACCCACTGCAAGTTCATCCTCTCTCATTTAGTGCTCTACCAAACTAAATTCAAGCAATCCAGAAACATGTCTTGGGGCCTTGGTAAATCCCCATCTGAAACTTGTAGGTTTGTCTCTCTTGAAAAACAAGAAGAGAGATGTTAGCTCCTTCTAAAAATACTCTGGCCTCCTACAGCTGAGCTGGGTGTGCTAATCTCTAGCATAACCCCTTGAGCACTTGGTTTTAACATCTAATTATTTGTCTATACTGGCATGTTTTCCCAAACTTGAGGAGAGGTGTATGCAACATGCATGCACACCTGCACACACCGCAAAATAGGAATTATGAAATGCTGATCGAATGTGAAATTCATGAAAGCATATGGGAAACATCCTCCGGAGTGCACAGGATTTCTAGACATGAAACAAAAGTTGGTGAAGTCCCAATCTATCTTTTCCACGGCATTCTGCTGGCCCCCACCAAGCAGCTGACCCCAAGTCTCTTGATCTTCTCTTCCCTGGACCTTTAGCATCTACTTGAATTACCAATCAACATTTCACAGCACTTTGATACTTTTGCTTCCTCTTCTAAGCTTCTTCACACATTCCTATGACCAAAAGTAACCAGCAGCACTATTGAACGTTGAGAGGGCCAGGCTGCTTAGCACCTGTGGAATCTGGACTGTAGCATCCACATCTCTGAAATGGGAACAGTAAAATGGTTCACTTCAAAGTCTTTTCCAGAACACATTAAGTATTTGTATGATAGATGAGGATGGTGACTGGGAAAACTGTGTACACAGGTTTAAGCCCTTTTTGCAGTTTGTATATAGTATATAAGAATAAATTAGTTTTATACATCAAATGGTTTAAAAACCAAACTATTACACTGTTTAAAACTTAAATTTCAGCATTCATAAATACGTCATTTATTAGAACATAGCCATATCCATCTGCTCACTGTCCATGGTGACCACTATGCGAGGAAGAGTTTCACATCTATGATGGAAGGAAGCTGCGTGCTCCACTGTTACTAAAATATTGATTATGTAGCCACTGAGCTGAGTCAAGAAGGATGAGGTAGGTAGGATTTTCTGCCAAGTTCCGGGAGCCCCAGACCCATTCCTAGCCCAGGGGCACAACAGGTTCACCCTTAAGGGCAGCAGTGGGAAGGATTGAGCACAGCAGCCAGACCCAAGCCAGACACAGCTGGATGAGTCCAAACTTTG
>NW_004524660.1:8469207-8479121 GCF_000260255.1 Octodon degus | reverse complement strand
TTTAAGTTAAATATATCACTACATTTTTTACCTGGCAAATATCAGATTAGTAGGAGGAGGAAAAGTATATCATGTTATTACAGAATAGGTGGGACAGCTGCTCCATAATCTTAAATTGCAATATTGAATTAAAAAGTCAGGAGGGGGGCCGGGGAGATGGCTCAGGGGAATAAGCACTTCCCTGGCAAGCGCAAGGGTCTGAGTTCAATCCCTGGTTCCACCAAAAAAAAAAAAAGTCAGGAGGCCTCCAATAAGTAAAATGATAGCTGGGTAAAATCTGGAAAGTCATACGAGGCTCCTCTTCACTGGTATATTTGCAGAATAGGATTCTAAGCAAAAGGAACAAGTGCAAAAGAAGCTGTGACAAGTGTTGGCACAAATTCTGGAGGAAATACTAATGTACCCACAAAGGAGCAAGGCTGGAGGAGATGAGGTCAGAAAAGAGGTCAGCATTTAGAAGCTGCCTGCACAAGATTTGTGAGATCTCTGTGGGGATTGGATTTTAATGAGAGATGGAAAAATCATTCAAACATTAAAGGGATAAAGATGATATCAAACAACATTTTTAGTGGCATGTTTTCCAAAAAGTTTTAGAACCACAGTAAATTTGAAAGAAAAGAACAGAAATTTCCCTTTCAACTTATTTTTCTGACCACTGTGGCTGGCATGTTAAGAAACATCAGTGGGGCAATAGAGCATAATTACAGAGCAGTTGGGAAGCGCTTGCAATCCTTCAGGTGTGAAATGTTGCCTTCTTGGACTGAGACATGAAGTACCAAGTCAGACTCTGAATCTGTTATGAAGCTTGAGCAGACTGGGCTTGTTGAGGGAAGAGAGATGAACTTCCCAGATATGAGGAAAGGAGACAAAGCTCTGCCCCAAGGGTCTGGCTTGAAGATCACGACAGACTGAGAACTGCGAGAGAAAGAGCCTTCAGCGGGCGGCATGGCAGCTGCTTGAAAACTGCAAGGACTGCAATGGCAGGAGGGAGTGAGCAGCCAGCCACGCATCCAAGTCCACTGCTGAGGAGCAAGACTGAGCTAGAGGTAAAGCTCTAAATACCCATGCTATTCGGACCTGAAATTAATTACATGGTTATTTTAAAACTATGTCGATATAACTTTCCTTGAAGGAACTCTTTATTACTTAATTAAAATAAAACAAAGTAAACATTTATCTTCTCAAAATAGGGATTAGATACAGTCCAGTGCAGGTCTTGCTGGTCTTCAAAACTTGAAACAACCAAAGTGCAGTTATAGTCTACAACATGATATGATTTCAACAATTACAAGACAACCACATAAGGCTTAGAAATGTCAAACTATGTCTTTAAACCGATTCTTACAAATATGCAGACATGTAAGTCTTATATACTCAGATAACCAACAAAAGTATTCACATACATATTTGTCAGCTGCATAACGTGTAATTTCAGCGTATTACTGCTGTCACCTCCCTGTGACTCTGTAGTAGGCTGGATGGTTGAGGAAAAGGCATCACTTGGGGACCACCACCTACGTGCAAACACCAAGCATTCACTGAGCTGCCAGCTTCACAGCTTTCCTTATAGTTAACACAGGACTCGCTGCTGCACAAACACATAACCATGGCATGCTGTGTGTCCCTGTGCACGCCCACCACTGTGCCACAATTATACCTCCATTCTGTCCTCCCTGCTCACACTGTGTCTTTCCAAGTCCCTTTTTGACATCCTTTGAAGTATCATTTGCTCTTAGTTTTTCATGTGACTGCCTGACATGTCTGTGCTCAATTATTGTTTCTCAGGAACGCCTTCTTAGGCTTTACTGAGTTTCTATGTTTGCATTCCCTACAGCCATGCCCGTCTCTTTCAAAGCATCTAGCACTGCTGCAGCTTCATGTCTTCTGGGTGACCATTTGAGTGATCACTGTATACTCATTCTGTGAAACAGGACTCCTGCTAAAAGCTTAATCTGAACCTATGTGAAGTCCCTAACAAGCACTTGTTGGATATATGATTGAATAAATAAACTCAGTATCTAGTATAAACACAACACAGCCTTTTAATACACATTTGTTGAATGAACAAATTGAGTGGATTAGTTTCCAAAGTCACTCTCATAACACACATAATCTATGAGAACAAAAGCTGACATCGTCTTTGTAGTTGAAGGACCCAATACATTTGCTATTGAAGAAAAGACAAATATGATGGAAAAAAGCAAAAACCAGGTTAAAGTCAATCATTGAAAAGCACTGCACTGACTTACAAATGGCCAAGGTTATCTTTTATGTAAAAGTTAAAATTATATTTCCAGTATAATCATCTGACCTTAACATTGAGGATAGCAATACTCATTAATTTTAAATGTTTTATATGCTCCAGAGTGTATAGTTAAAGGAAGGTTCTTTCTATACTGCAAACAACTGTTCTGCTCAATTCAGTTCTTGCTGAGCTACTGTTGTCTCATAAGACTGTGTTAACTGAATGGTCTGCACATAGAAATAATTACCACCCATTCGACTTGCAGTGCTTTGTTATACAAGCGAGGCACATCTGTATCTGTATCTATTTATTTCCTGTTTCATAAGGTTTATAAATTCTAGACTATGCATCAAAATTATCTGTGGAATTTTTGAAAGTACCTCTTCTTGGCTGCTATTCCAAATCTACCCAATCCAAATCTCCAGGGTTGGAACTGGAAATAATTATGGCAATAAATCAAAAAAGTTACCTCACCCTCTTTGATCCTTTCATTATTCATTCAACAATATTATATTGGCCATCAGGTATACCCTAGATATGGCCCTAAATGTATAATTCTCCAACTGCCGTATAATAACTATAATTATAAATGGCATGTAATACAAAGAGTCACTTCACTATAATAATCATATAGAGGTGGACCATGATTTGTAGTACTTAATAAAGAAGATGAGACAATCCTCAGTGCGTAAAGCCATGTAGAAGACCTATCTCACGCTTCTGCCGTATTGTGACAGATACTCTTGATAAGTATTGAGTCTGGAGTGAATACAGTGTGCTCTAGGATGCATGAAGAGTCGTACCTGAGGAGAGGGACTATTGTAGAACAGAGTATCTAAATTCTTAAAAATCCACTGGACAAGAAAATGAGAAATTCCTCAGTGTGGAGACCATAGCTAGCTTGGAGGCAACCAGAGCCGGATGTTTTCAGGAAATCAAAATAACTGCACAAATAAGTTTAACGTGCTTCTGAAAACAATGGCTGAAATTCATGTGCATCGCTTCGTCATCACATCCAGGTTTTTAATTGAGCTATTAGAGTCAGTCCTTAGAACTGTAAGTAGCAGCCTCGTTCCACTCAACAGAGATTATTCAGATACCCATCACCTGATTCAGCTCTGGGCACTGGACACCCTACACAGAACAGATGAAGACTCTCATCTTAGTGCTACTGTTGTAATTGAAAAATTCTATGGAGAGGAACAAGGTATACAAACTGTCTCCTAAAACAATTCTAAAACTACTACAGCATTACACATTGGAAATTTTAAACTTGTTTTCAAGAAGGTACTACATAATAACTGTATAGTATGGAATCCAAAGAATCATTTTGTTCTAATAATCATATATTGATGGGCCATTATTTGTAGTAGCTATTAAGGAAAATTGGACAATTCATTCTCGGTGCATAAAACCAATGAAAAGTTCAAAAATTAATAGGCAATAGGAATATTTTCAATTAGCTTCTTATAGATTGGTTTGGATAAAATCTCCTTTCTGCTCACCAGTAAGTAAATGAAGTGATGATTTATGCCACTATTAAAATAGAATTATAACTTCATATCTCAAATCAGTCAGTAGCTACAAATACCCAGAGGATAAGTGGAAAGAATATGAAAACTGTCCTCCAGTTGGGGAAAAATAAATAAACTGCAGCCTACTTATTTTTAGAAACTAAGTTTTAAAAAAAAAGTCCTCAAATTTCATTTCACACCACTCTTAAGTTAATCATTTTAATAATTCCAGTTCGTTGGGTAAATGGTTGACTCAAACTATGACTATATCAAATTCTACATAAAACTAGATGTTATCACCCACTCAATAACTCCTAGTGTAAAACATGTAAATGACTTTTAATATAACGACCATATTTCTTGCCAGCCATGTGTATTTCAGTTACATTTTCCTAGTTTATTATATTTTGAAAGCAATTCTTGGATCAAAGTATGACACTTCCATACTGAAGGTCATAGGCATACACGGAATCATCACAATCTGCCAAGACAGAGTCGACCTGATGTTCTCTGCAGTAGATTCTGATTCTGATTAGAACAAGCAACAACCTTGTCAGTGTCTTTCACTCAGTAAAACCAGGTCAGCCTGACTGGAAGCCTTGAAAGTCAGCACATACATGTCTTACTTCTTCTCAGCTTGGTCAAGGGAACCAAGGTAACACCGGAGGGCTTCCAGCAACTCCTTTCAAACCCTCCAACTCCTATCAGGTTTCGGTGTGCTCATGAAAAGGTAGGGATGACACAGCCTCCTCCATTAAAGTTAAGTGTAGGCTTGAAGAGCTACCTGAATTCTAACCTCGGGATTTACTGTGGCTTTTCGATATTTTTCCTTGGGAGAAATAAAATAGCTAACAACTGGCAATACATGCAAGGTGGTGCAGAGGTGTGATTTGTGCATTTTCAGCAGCAGGGTGCTGTAATTTTAAGACAAGGGCACTATGTAGAGACACTAGAATACTAAAAATAAAAAGGTAAACATGGACAAAAAGGTCTAAAGCAAGGGTCCCAGATCCAGTCTACGTTTGAATCCTGAATCTACCTGAATCTGTCTTGTTACTTTCGACAAGATAATTAATTTCTCTATTTTAAAATTTCCTCATAAATAAAACAGGTGTCTTAATGTCAGCTCACTTCTAATATAACTATAAGACTGAAATGAGATTCTATACGAAAGTGTTTACAGCAGAACTTGGTACACAGTGAGCATACATTTAGTGTTAGACCTCCCAAGTATATCTGCCTGGAGATACACAGAAAAGTTTCTGAGAGCTAATGATAGCTGACTTAAATCCTGAGTTATAAATAGGAGAAAGTGTGTTAGCTGGGTCAGAAGGGAAAAATATTCCAGGGAGAATCCCAAGATAGGTAAGCTATGTGGCTGATGTGCAGAGCAAACAGGGATGGAACTGGAGAAATGAAGAAAGCTGGTCCTCCACAGGGTCTGCTCTGCATCAGGCTAAGGCACTCAGACAGTGAATTATCCTCAAACTAGTTATGTATTATGAGGACGCGCCAGCAACTGGGATGGAAAACGGCCAGCCAGAAGTGCTCTGTGCTCCACGCGCAGGGCCTAGCCTAAGGACAAGCAAGTGCACCACACTGACAAATGCCTCATGCTCTGCTTCTTCAGCAGAGCTACCTGAGAGCACCAACTATGCCAATGCGCCGGAACTCCTTCCAGCCTTGTCAAGGACTGCAACACCTGCTCTTTCTGGCAGGCATCCTTTCAGGAAGTGGTAACTGAAAGTCTGAGTGAGGAAGGAAAGCCAACTAGCCCACATCACACAGTCTAAGGCTCATTCCTTTAAGCCCGGATGTCAGTTTACCAGTCAAACAGAGGAAGGAAGCTTCCACTGATACTCTAAGAGCTCAAGTTCTATGAATAGGGACCTTCATTTGCCTGTATAGTCCCAGGCCATTCAAGAGCAATTAAATTTGGCTAAAATAAGAAAGAAATGCTTTTTAAGAAAAAAAGAAGGTTTGAGAGGATTGCAAAAGTTGATTGTGCTAAAGCACTTTTACACAGGTTTGTTTAGGTTCTCAATTGTCAAGTTGTATTTAAGCTGGTCTCTTACTCTGAAATATGATAACCTTTCTTTTCTCTGAGTTCTTTCTCCTAAATTAATAGCACTGTCTCTAATTCCATGCGCAGCAAGCAAAGAGTTTATTTTACCAGATAACAGTAGGTCTGGTGATCAGCCAATGTCTAAAGAACCACTAGCCAAGTCAGTAGTAGGCCAAAGACTGCAACTGATAAATAGATATTACTCATTAAATCACTTTAAAATTCTCTTTCATCTTCGGTACGAGCTAGTATTATTCATGTTGTCCTAACACACTGAAAGTAGAAAAAAACACTTAGCTATAAAGTAACATTCTATTAGGGGTTTGAAAGAAGAAAAAAAAAAGGAATGTTTTAGATGTATTCCAAAATAGAAGATAGTTTAAAATGGAAAAAAAAAATTCTAAGAGTTGAATTAAATTGGAAGAAAAATTAGAAGAAGAAAGTCCAGATTTAGGTAGGACATCAGAGGATGCTGAAGGCTACACTAAAACTGCA
This sequence comes from Octodon degus, assembly GCF_000260255.1. NCBI lineage: Eukaryota > Metazoa > Chordata > Mammalia > Rodentia > Octodontidae > Octodon > Octodon degus. The sequence continues at coordinate 8,472,802 of NW_004524660.1, read as the reverse complement.
TATAAAGTGGACTCTTAAATGAGAGGCTTTAGGAAACACAGTGACTTTTCATAACATCTGTGTATACTTTTCTTTCTTCTCTGCTGGAGCACAAAACTTCAGTAGCTAAAGAAAAGCCCCGGTCTCCTCTCACCACTCCCAGCTCAGGTCGTGTTCCCAGGGCAGAGTGAGGGAGTGGAGAAGTACCAGCCGAAATGCAAGGCAGCACACAGGCCCCAAGCAGCGAGCAGCGAGCAGCGGCCCTGAAGCCCTGATGATTACATCCACTGTCCTTAACTTCTCCACAGGTGGGGAGGTAAGAGAAGCACCTTTCACCTCCAACAAGATTTTGGCTTATAAATATTTAAACATAAGCATTAAACACTACGTAAAATTCCATGTATGTCTATATAAATTATTATTCACAATTATGAAAATTCTTATTTCTGTAAAATTGTCTTCCAGACCACAAGAAAATTTTATTGCTTTTCCCTTAAAGATGGAATGACTCCTAATTTGGAAATTATACTAGTTCTCAAAGATGGGATTTCTAGAAATATTGATGTATAAAATAGAATTCTTTCTTTACTTCATAAATAAAATCTGCCAGAGCTGTCAACAACATAACGTAGTATCAGGTGGCTCATATACAGTCAGTGCTTCTCACAAATGAACTGGCCCTTCTTCCGACGGAAGAGCTATTTTGTAGTTTTATAAGATTTAACAATCGGAGTCATTTTAGAATTTGTACTACTTGGTTCCTCCCTTTCTATATTCCTCAAGCTGACACTTACTGTATGTGGAAAAGGACTGTCAGCACATCCACGTGCATCAGGGCTTCTGACTCACGAGGAACAGCCAATAGTGCCCAGATCATAAACCAAAGCTAACATGCAAAGATGAGGGACTTGGCACTATTTGCCTCACTCAAATAACATAAAAACATACAAATAATATATAAATATCTAAACCGAAAAACTTCATAAGAATTTGACATTATATGTATATTTTTTTCTTTTAAAATTCAAAATTGGACCTATTCCTTCATTGGCAACTTTACAGCTGATAAAAAAAATCTATGTGCATGTTCTTCATCTTAAAACAAATGTTTACAAAAAATAATTTAGAGAATTTTATCTTTTCTACTCTTGTGGATAATCCTACTTTATACACAGTATATTTGCAATATATCTATAAGGAAATAAAAATTCTTTCTCTTAAGTTAGGAAATGCAGGAATTTTGAATACATTCAGTAACTATTTTACACGTGATTTTCTTTCCATCACATGTCTTCCCTTAGCCATCTCCCTAATCTGCACTCCAGCACCTATGCCTCAGATAAAACGCTGTCATTTTGTCCAGTCTTAGGCTTGGATTACTTAGGGGCATTTCTTATCATTATACCAGATCTTCACTCTACTCACTCAAAAAAACTCTATGAGAATTTTTTTATGTTTTAATGAGAAAAAAGTATTCAACTAACAATTCTCGGTGCCTTAGTTTCCTGCTTAGCAAAGTGAGATAGAACTGATTAGCCATTACTCTGAATCCTGGCTCTAGCATTCTGAAGAAAGGAGTGTCATGAGAATACCTTACTTCCACTGAAAAATGTAGCTTTGTATTATGAGGACATTCTCAACCAAGCTTGAACTTAATTGTTATCACTTAATAGACAGTGATAAATAAACCAGTTTTGATAAATTAATCAGAGTGAAATTTATCTCAGAAATCAAAAAATTTAGTACAGACTACTAATTTTTTAATTTGATAGGAGTTGAACCAAAAAAGAAGTGGTATTTTCCTTGTATTCTATGAATAATTTAAATTGAGCAATAATGAGATCCTTATATTTTTATCAGAAAGAAAAAATAATATTCAAAAAATTAAATTGTAAGCAAGGCAATCACGTTTCTCATTGTATTTTTTCAAAATTTAAAACTACAGCTACCTCTAAAAGAGTAATTTTTATAAAGTTTCTCATTGAAATTTTAATTATGAAGCAAACTGACACTTTAAGATATTAATAAATTTAATTCCAGCTAATAAGACAACTAGGTGAAAGTGTCTGTTATTTATTGAACATATGAATGTCACCTGAAACGAGACCATCTTGGAATTTCTCTTATGCTACCTCTTATACTTCACTGACTATTACAGTTTTGGTCAAATTTGAATTTTAAAAAGTGAAGCTACAATACCAAAAATCCCAAGAGACACTGCATTTGTTACCAGAAGCACATCTGATTTTTAGTTGATTTCTAATTAAACAACCAAAGGACAAATCTGATCTCTTTGCACACATTCTGGAAGCCAGTACCATTTCACCTGCTGATCCCGGGGCACTCAAAGTAACGCCTCTTCAGGTTTAACTACCAGTTACTGACAAGTTCTGAAAACTCTTCCTAAAATTCATCAACATTCTGCAAGACAAAGTGTTGGTTTAACTGCCAAAGGCCAATACTGTTTTAAATAGGAAAAAATTCAGTTAGACATTAAGTTTCTTACTATTCAACTATAGCTAGGTCTTAAAGTACTACTTAAAACTCTTACAGAAAAGCCATGTATCTTGACACTACCATAGTGCAATCACTAATTCTAAGGAACTGCAGGTATACTCATAGAAATCATGGACTAATACACCACACACCATGTACACACACACAGACACACACAATACTCCATAAAGTACCAAGTTAAAATTATATGGTATTTATTAAAATACTATCTAGCCTTTTATACTAAATCACAGTACATATTAAAATTTTCTAATATTTACATTAATGATTCCCAAATTAGTTTTATTTTCAAGGTAAAATAACTGCATGTGAAATCACTTCATCTATTCTCATCCAAGAAGCTCCGTGTAACTTTACTGCGAATGTAAAACATCATCACGCCTAGGCTCTGTACATAATATGTGTCTACCATTCGACCTGGTACCCAGTCGCTTGTTTCAAAGTGTATCGGGTAGGCAGTTAAAAAGAAAATTATGCAATGAAGTGTAGAAATTTGATTTTTGATACTCAGCTTTAGTGGAAGATACAATGAAGAAAAGAAACAAACACCTTCGGCTAAATACACCATTCAGTGAATGTACAGCAAGGTGTCCCTTGAATCTATACCGTACGCTTCCACTGAGGATTAATCTGTTTTCAATAAAAAGCTGCCGCGCACCGCTCGCGTCCGGCCTGCGAGCGTGCTCGCCCAGGGCTAGCGCGCGCACCTTCCTCTCCACGCCCCACCGTCCCTCCGCTCCCGGCCCAGACGCGCGCATTCCAGGCCGCACTGGCGACCAGCAGAGGGCAGCCCGCGGGCAGCGCTGCCAGGCCCGCGGCAGGCAGGTACCAAGAAAGGGCAAACTTTTGGATGTTTTACTTTCCAAGACTCTCATCCTTGGAAATGTAGAAAAGGGTGTGTCCGCGTAATTAACACAACTCATTTCAGAGTACTGTGCCACCCAAGAAACGTCAACGCCCCCGGGAAAGCTCCAGGATGCCCCTGCTTGCCGAGGCGACCCCCGAGGGCCCGAAACCCGCGGCGGGGCTCGGCCGGGAGCGCGGTCCGTGCGCACCCACTGGTCGGCCGCCCCCGGCCGCAGGGCAGCGCGGCGCCTAA
>NW_004524660.1:8461256-8469007 GCF_000260255.1 Octodon degus | reverse complement strand
CTGGGCGACGCCCCCACTCCGCGGGAAGCGCGGGCGGCAGGGGCGGCGCGGAGAAGGGGGCAGAGGCTGGAGCTCGCGCTCCCCCGAGCGACGCTTCGCACCGAGAAGCCCGCACGCGGCGGCGCACTCGGCGCCCCGATCCTGGACTCCCCGCTTCTCCCGCGTCCCTCAAGCCGAGGCACCCCGCTCCTCACTGCGCTGCAGACAAAGGGCTGCAGGGGGCTCGCTGCAGCCCTTTCTCCACACTTTCTCTCTGCAGCGCCCGAGACAGCCCGTCACCTCGAGCCCCAGGAGCCCGGAGGGCTTAGCAGGCAGCGCCCGACCCCGCACAAAGTCGCACAGCCGCCCGCGACGCCGGGCCGGGCCGGGCTTGCAGACGGCGCCCCCGCGCGACGCGGACCGCACTGGGGCAGGGGGGCGCGCGGAGGCGGCCGGCCGCCCATCCTCACCTCCGCCGGCCGCGCCGGCCTGCAGGAGGACGACCAGGGCGAGGCTGGCGACGCCGAGGGCCCGGAGCCGCCGCTTCGTCTTCCACCTGGAGGACCACGGCTCCATCTCCGAGCTGGCGCCCGCGGCTGCGAACTCAGCGGCGACCCTGCGAGGAGTGCGGCCCCACGTCGCGCCCAGGTGCGGCCGGGCTACGCGGCCATGCAGGCGAGGGGCCGGGCGCCGGCTCTCGTCAGGCGGCGTCGCCTCCTTCCGCCCGCGCCTCGCCCCCTCCTCTCTCTCTCTCTCGGCGCCGGCCCCGCGCCCGGACCTTCGACCCTTCCCCGCCGGGCCCTGCCTTCACACTGACGGCAGACGAGGGGCTCCCACCGGAAAGCTGCGAGCGCGGCGCACCCCTAAAGGCGGCATGCCGTCAGTGGGCCGGGCGAGGCGCGCAGCCCCCTCCTCCGCCCGGCCGCACCGCCCCGCGCCCCCCGCCGGCCCGGACAGCTCGGCAGGCTGAGGGTCCCGCCAATCACCGCAGCGCGCGCACCGGGCCCGCCCCCCTCGCCCCCCGTCGGCTGGGGACTGACGGGCAGGCTGAGGGTCTTCACCCAATCACCGTCCGTGTGCGCGACCTGGGCCCGCCCCCTCTCCTGTCCCGGCCCCGCCCCCTCTCTGCCCCCAGCCGGACCGCGAAGGCCCCGCCCCCGCCCCCGCTGGCCCAGGACTGAGGAGCAAGCCGAGGGTCCTACCCAATCAGCTCCGCGCGCGCTCCGGCCCCGCCCCCTCACCGCCCCCGCCCCCGCCCCCCCAATCAGCTCCGCGCGCGCTCCGGCCCCGCCCCCTCACCGCCCCCGCCCCCGCCCGAGCTCCCCCTTGCCCCCTCCCGGAGGAGCCTCCGAACCGTGGGAGGCGGAGCGCGGGTGCGTGCGGGGCTCCTGCGCGTCTGGGGCTGAACGTGAGGCGGTTCCAGGTGCTTCTGCGCGTGGCAGGCGGGACTGCGGCCGCGCTTGGCCCAGGGGGCGGGGAGGAGCCCGGGCGGGGGGCGACGCCGCGCTGGCTCCAAGTGTGTATGTTCATCATTTTCTAATCCGTGAATAATAAAGGAATAAAGGTGCCGTGGAAGCCCTCGGAGCTCCAAGCCCGCGCGCTCCGAGCTTGCGCGCAGAGTTCAAACTCCACACCAAGTGCCCTGGGGCTCGCTCCCAGAGCTGAGCTGTGCGCCCCGGGAGGCGGGCAGAGCGATTTACGAGGGCTGACGTTCAGGGCTGAGTGAGTTAATTTTCCAGGCGATTTTCTGTGCTGATCCCGGCTGAGGGTGGCCGAGCAAGGAGAAGAGGAAGGAAAGCAGCTAGCGGACACCCCAGGTGCCTGGCCCTCGCTCCAGGCAGGTTCTTGGCTTCGGTGGAAGTAAGGCGGGGCGGCTTTCCGAGTGCCCTGTGCTTACCCCGGCCTCAAGGGAATCCTTTGCACCTGGAGTCTAGATTCCCCGGTCAGTTTTTCCACATTTAAATGATTACATCTTACTCCGTTTGTTCTTCATGTGTTCTAAGGTGTTAATTATTTAGTCTTTTTGAGAGAGGTCTGGTCTTGCTCTGCAGCTCAGGCTGGCCTTGAGCTCACTTTGTAGCCCAGGCTGGTCTCGAACTCACAAAGCCTCAGCCTCTCGAGTGCTGGGGTTTCAGACCTGAGGTACTGGTCTAAGAGAGTTTCTGGAACAATAACCAACAGATGCCCAGCATACATTAACTACTCCTGGGGATGCTTTGAATTCATCCATGCGCACACACACACACACACACACACACACACACAGCCTTGGCCTCGGCTCTGAGTCCTCATTTTACCAGGTACACACGTTTGTGTTTTGGACACTCATCTTCGGGACCCGAATTTTCTATTAGTCACCAAAATATTCTTCGTGTTCCATTCACAAGATATCTTCACATCTCATCTGCATAAGGTTGAAAAGTTGGAAGAAAAAAAAAGGCAATTGGAGGCTAACCTGTGCCCCACTGTGTAATTGTTCAACCACAAGAACAGAGGCAGATAAAATAAGGGAAGCCACTGGAAATACCTTCCGTATCAATGTCACTTTCTGTAAAGATGGACCACTCCCTCCTCAAGTTTATCTTTCAGGGCGCAGGTGAAAAAACTCCTTAATGCCTCTAATACTGCTGCCAGGATGCCTGGGATGCCTTCTGTCGTCTGCAGAGAAGTGTGGCCAGCTGGCTCTTCACGTTGCAACTTAGACTGTTAACATGACTTGAAGAAATGACTTCATAAATGCAGGTGAACCCAAAAAGTATAGTCACAAATTAAGAACCTTGCAGGGGAACTCTAAGTCACTTTACCATCTTCATTATCCTTCACAAAGAGAAAATTTGTGCATATTTGTTGTTTTCAAACTTGAAACATGACACTTTTGTCAGAATTTTATACATATATATATATATGCATGAAATTTTGGGGTCTTTTAAACATAGAATAGTGAAATGAATACAACTTCTGAAATAGATATTTGTGAGGTTGCCAGCATATTAAATCAATTCAATAGTTAGAGTTACAGTGCTAGTGGTGACAAGTAGAGATAGTATTTCAAACCGTTTCTTAATGGCTCTCTTGATTTTTTGAGCGCTTCACGGCCTGGTACTGTTGTAGGAGCTGAGAAATGATCCAGCCAAGCGAGCAGGCACTACTTGCTGGTCACATCTCGGACCTTCTCACTCCTTGTGAAAGGGTCCTTTCAGGGAAAGCGTCTTTGGTGAATAGAGTTGTTACCACCTTCTGCTTTCTGTACTGTGTGGGCTGAATTCCTCTGGCCATTGCCCAAGTAGGCATAAACTAGGTCTGGATTCACGTCTCTGGAAGGAAACAGTAGATTCATGATGAGGTATAATTATGTCTAACCTCTCTAGCCTGGAGCTAGCTGCCAGATCTAGAGTCTCCCAGAAACTTGCTCTTGGATTTTCAGAGGAGCTCAAGAAAGAAACAATAATACTGAATCACAAAGGGCAGAGAGAAAACCCAGAGAAAGTCAGCTTCAGCTGCTTTGACTTTTATACTGGGAATATCCAGGAGAACTGTTTCTGGAGCCACCTTTCAACCAGGCTTTGTTGTGCACAGAAGTAAAGCAAAATAGCATATGACAGTTTCCTTGACACAAGTCTTTAGTTTGAAGCACAATCAGTAATATATTGTCATTTTGTCACTTTATTATTTTATTTTTGGGGGGAACCGGAGATTGAACTCAGGCCCTGGCACTTGCCAGGCAAGCGCTTGTTCTACTGAGCTGTCTCCCTGGCCCCTGTTTTGTCACTTTAAAAGCGATGTGTAAAGATGTTTATTCTGCATTACAGAATTACTTTTGATTTACAAGCCTCACCAAAACCAGATTTAAAAAATAGACTAAAATTGGTTTCCTTTTTGGCAACATTTTAAACTAACCATTTGTCGATAAAGGCTTGTCACAGAAACTGAGATAACAATTTGATTATTTGAAAATTTACATGTTTTAAACAATCTTTACAATTCATGGAGCTTTACTAAGCATTATGAAAAGCTCACATACATCCCTTAATGTCTTCACAAATCTTTAGGAATCGAGAGTCTGAGATTCAGAACCAGTGTTCAAATATTGAGACTTGAAGGGAGCAAAGAGAAATCAGAGACACGATGTGCGTAGCTGGATGCCGCTAATACGGGGTCCAGGGCTCAAGGAGCAGGCTGCGCCATAGCCCTCAGCTCACTGCGGGTGAGACTTAGAGAAAGATGACTGGGCGGTAAGATGTAAGAAATGATCAGGCGTCTTCTACATTGCTTGACATTCCTTCCCCTTTTCACATCCTGGTATTTCCTACATTTTTTAACAGATGATTGATAGATATTAATTAGACATTATCTCCAAACACTTCTTAAAATCATGACTGAATAAAATTTAACTTGTTGAATACAAAATTCTGGAACAAACCAGAAATAACTAAAATATTTAAAAGATAGTTGCTTTAGAAGGTAATCTTTTCCTTAACTGTCCCTAATGGCTTTCCTTCCTTGCCCTTTGCTAAACTTCATGTAAATTATTTTAATAGAGAAATGACTAAACAGTTTGACATTCAATTTGTAGTTTTTTATGACATGAGTAATAGAAATTAGTTTTATTTAAACAGAGTTCTTCCACTTCACAGATGAACATTGGTACTGTGGAAAGGCAGGGTGGACATAAAAGAGGCTTTTTCGTAGTCTAAAAGAGCTCATAAAAATTCCGTAATGACAACTGGCTATTCAGATGTATTCTGGAATAGTTCTTAGAACAGTAGAGAAATTGAAATTTAGCCCAATTTCCATGATTAAGCAGCGTTTCAAATAAATATTTATGTCACCATGTTAAATAAATCAAGTTGGAGATGACAGACTCTCCTGTTTATAAAGACCTAATGTAAAATCAAATTTAAATGAACCCTACACTAACAAGGATTAGAACCTGCTATCTTGTTCTTATCTTTCTAAGATATCCTTTTATTCCTCCTTAAAGAAGGTATGTGTACTCATTTGCATAACTTTCCAAACAGAAGTGGAAGGAAGATAAAACAAAATGACTCAAAATAAGAACCCCACCCCCACCCCGGGGAGGAACTGTGTTGGTTGGTCAGGAGACTTTTGCTCTCTGTATCTTTTTCTCTTGTTGTTATATTGAATAGGTTTGACGTTTCATAAGTTCTTGGGAGGGCTTTATTATTAAATGTGTCCTTAAAAATATAAAATGACTTCATACGCAGTGGTCCAGGTCAACCCCAGCATCTCCATTGGTAGAGGGAGAACTATAGGTTTTAAACAGCTTAGAGAACCGTATGCCTTAGGAAAGGAGGTAGCACATTAATAACATAGAACAGTGCTGTCTTACTGTATCTGCTGTTCCAGCTGTCACTTAAATAGTACTGTATTGATTCACACTGGTCTTTCCTAGTAAAAAAAAAAAATGTTTGAGAAAGGCAAGATTATTAGTTTCTATAAAGGGAACATGTACTGCTAAGAACTTGTTCATAAAAATTTCATATATTTAAAGGGCCCAGAGGTTTGCAGGTTAGTTCAGTTGTTTAAGCGCCTGCACAGGCAAACACAGTCAGACTCAGGGGACCTCGGTTCGATCCCAGCTCCAGATGCCTTACGTGACCCATGACTAAGGCAGCCTGAGACAGCCAAAAAAAAAAAAAAAAAAAAATCTTTCTAAAGGGCCAGCCAGATAGCTCAGCAGACTAAAGCACCTGCTTAGGCAGAGCACAATGGCTAGGGTTCAATTCTCAGCGTGTGGTGCGGCCCCACTCCTGGGCATGCTGAGACTTTGTGACTGGGCGTGGTGGCGCATGCCTGTGATCCTAGTGCTGGGAGGCTGAAAGCAGGAGAATCACTACGAGTCTGATCTATGTAGTGAGACCCTGCAGACCCTGCAGACCCTGTACTAAAATTAAAAAGCAAACATATGTTTAAAATACTTAATTTGGGGAGTAAAATGATAATAAGCAAATAATTTTGACACTCTCATAACAAATAACAAATAACAAAAGACAACAAGATGAGAAATACATTATTGCACTTCCAGAGTAAGTAGGCTCTTCTTTACTCTTTGTTTCATGAATTCAGTGGCTGATGCGCACCTGTCATTGGATTTAGCAGTACCCTTCAGTTACAATAAAAGTTATTTCCAGCAACTACATGATTGGTTTGTGTGTCTACCATTTAAATCAACTTACTAAGTTCTGAAAGAAAGTGTATGTGACAGGCTCAGAATATGAACATTCATGCAAAGCAGATTTGAGAATCATGCAATATTTCTTGTTTAATGTGAGTCATATATTCCAACGCAAATGATAAATATAAGATAGAAAGTTGAAAAATATGGTTAATACCATAATCTAAATGTTAAAACATCTGTCTTAAATAACTCCAACGTAATTTTTAAGATTCTCAATATTTAATATTCCACTCTCCAGTCTCTGACAGGCCTGATGTGGTTAAATCATTGCACATTAAATGTTAAAGAAATAACAAACAGTACTTCACAGAGATTTTCACGACCTACCCCACAAAGATTAGGAAGCCACATATGAGAAGCAATGATTGCCAAACAACCTATATTTAGCATAAAAGTCATTTTGTTAAAAGCAAGATACATTTGCCACTTTTTTATTTAAAATACATTATTTTTTGATGATCTTCATGTAAACATCAAGAGGTAGGAGTGTGGCAGCTCTACCAGTTTAATTTTAAAATTGAGGTCTGGGATATTCAAAGTTCAAACTAGGAATACAGAAAAAGAACATAGGACAAACATTTCTGGTTGCACATTTCCATCCTATTACTAATTTTGTTCTTGTAATGATGTAGTTTTAGATAACATGTCTTTGTGTTAACTATGAAAAGGTCCTTCACTAATACTAGTGACACTTAAAAAGTGACACTGAAAAATAATGTCAATACTATAAATTCTCAAAAGTACAAAGGCAGTGTCAACCTTTGAGAGCCTTGAAATTATAATTTCGTTTAAAAAGTTACATCAATGGATACGTTTCTATGAAGAAAATCACCCCTTTTTTAAAGATCAATAAGTATCAATGATCTTTATTCCAGTAGCAACCCTCTGATTTCACTCTTTCCTGGAATTTTAACTTATGTTCTGTAAATACAAAGCATCACCAACAAGGCTATTATATATATTTTAAAGGAGGGAAACAAAAATTTAAAATAAATGAAATATGTAATGATTTAAAGAGAAAAAGTATTATCATCTTGATAACAATATTTTGTAAATGCCTGCATTTTCAAAATCATAAATGCTGTGCAAAAACTTCTAAGCTAAAACATGAAACTTTGAGGTAGAAATTACACCAAGAATTAGTTAGATAACTACTACCTGCAGTTCTACCAAGGGAAACACACCAAGAAAAATAGGAAAACCATGCCTTTCAAAATAATGCCCATAAAACAGAAATACTCAGGAATCAACCTAGCAAAAGAAATAAAAGTTCTATACAGTGAATATTAAACTACTCTGAAGAAGAGAGATCAAATAATATTGCAGAAAATGGAAAGATATTCCTTGCTCAATGTTGGAAGAACCAACATTGTGAAAATTGCTATACTTCCAAAATTGTAATACACATTCAATACAATCCCAATAAAAATACCATTGGTATGCCTCACAGAGCTAGAGAAAACATTCCTAAAATTTATCTTGAACAAGAAGAGACCTACAGGGGCTGGTGAGATGGCTCAGTGGTCTAAAGCACCTACTTAGAACAAGCTTAGCAAAGCACAGGGACCGCGGT
>NW_004524660.1:8448696-8449506 GCF_000260255.1 Octodon degus | reverse complement strand
GAGATGACAAAAGAAGAGAAGCAGCCTCTGTCAGGCCAGTTGAGCCTGAACAGCACCCCTCATTCTCCCCAAAATAGAAGTCTAGAGTCTGCTTTATTTCTGGTTTTTCCATAGCCTTAATTGGCCCAAATCCTTGTCATTAGATACATGGAATGTGTTTGGACCAAGACCTCTCCAGAAGTCTGATTCTGGAGACTTTGCTGTCCAGGCCTACACAGGAGCCCAGGAGCCCTCTCTGTGAGCTGATCTGGACCCAGGCCACCACAATGGCTTACGATCCAGCAGCCTTCAAGTTGCCCAAGGTGGACATCCCTGTGACAGAAATGACTAATGCACCACTCTAGATCCATAATCTCAAACCATGTGACTGGAATGTGCTCACACTCACTGGCTTTTAGAGTGTTTTCTGTCTCAGGGACTCTGGGTGGAGGGTTTTTTGTGACCAACTCCCCTTGGCTCTGATATAGGAATGGCATTTATTTTTTTTCAGGAATGGTATATTTTTAAATCTCTTAAACAGAGGCTACTGCTGGAGACACAATTAATTTTTGAGAAACATTAGTGCTAAGTTTTTATTTGCGTGGAAGAAACCATTTTATACTGCTTTAGACTAAAAAGCTCTGAGCAATGATTTGGAGGACCTCTTACTAGGTAAATTTGTTCATGCTATTCCAAAGTCAAGACTCCTTGATTGTTTTACCGTGATGAACCCACAAGCACTGACAAATTATAGTGTAGAGGCTCCCTTAACTCAGTTGGGCCAGGGAGGCCCTTCTGATGGGGCTGCCCTTCTGATGGGGCTGCACTCCT
>NW_004524660.1:8441520-8448446 GCF_000260255.1 Octodon degus | reverse complement strand
TTAAGAGGAGAGTTGCCCAGTCCCCTGCTCAAGAGGGCTACCTAGGGAATTTGTTCCTAATTTTTTTTTTTTTTTTTTTTTTTTTTTTTATTTTTTTTTTTTCCTCACCTGTGGGCAATTCTAGAAATGAATCTGGGACTTTGCACCTGCTAGGTAGGCACTATACCATTGAGTTATACTACCAAACCCCAGATACTAAATTGTTTTAGAATAAAGATTATTAGTAGTTATAGACTTCAGTTTCATGTAAAATTAGTGTCATCCTGTTTTGATTTTTGTCAAGATCAGGGCCTGAAATTCTATGGGATGGAACAGGAGAAGTCAAAATTATAAGGGGAAGAATTTTTCAGTAAAATGAGGCTCATGCCTTTATGTGATGCATATCTTACTGAAGAAAGAGAAATTGCCTTCTGATTTCTCCTCAGTGTGTACACATTCACTGTCATGAACACTGTCAAATATTTGCAGTTTTTGTGTTAGGTAGCATTTTATTTGCATAAGAACTGACCTTCCATAGAGAAGCCCTGCAGTCTAAAATTGTCATATTAATTCATTTGTGTCTTCTTTTTCTTGTTTTGATAATAAGAATCTTTACTACTTTCTCAAAAATAAAAGAAAGATTAATCAGTTCACAGTACTTAATTTCAGTCTTGGGAAAAGTCTCTGGAAATGAACAAAATGCAGACAAACTTTCTGCCAAGCCATAATATGCATCATCTGGAGTCCAACAGCCAATACTGTCCTTCTTCCCAGAAGAAACCTCCCCAGCCTGGTCTTCATAGGCAAGCTTACTATCAGCCTTCTGGTGTTCTGAGCTCTAATCAGAATCTCACATACAGAACAGCCAAAGGCATTCCAGTGCTTCTCTTGTAGGCAACATCTCCAAGCCCTTCTTATCTCTTCCTGTAAGCCATTCCCAAAAGCTTGTAATCCACATGGTCAGGTTTAGCCACAGCAGCAAACCCACTCTCAGTACCAAATTTTGTCTCAGTTACTCTTCTCTCATTGCTAGGACAAATGCCTGGCACAGTGAAGGAAGGAAAGGTTCATTTAGCTCACAGTTAGTGGAGGTTTCAGTCCATATCAAGCTGGCTCCAAGGCAGAGTAGCACATGGTAGTGTGCTTAGAAGCTTTTCATGGTGGTGATGAAAAGAGCAAAAGGAGTGGAAGCAGCTCAGGCAGCTGGCTAACGTCACTCCCCTCTTCACATTGTAATTCAGAGTATCTGCCCCAGGGCACTCATACTCAAAATCCCAGCACTGGATAATGAATCAAACATGAACTCCAGAAACTGCCCCATACCTGCATGAGGCTTTAGGGAAACAACTAGGCACAAACCATTACATCTACAATTCAAAATAGTCCAAGATCTGATACATTCATAGCTGAATTCTACCAAAACCTTTAGGGAAGTTATATCACTTATACTCTAAGCTCTTCAGAGGAATTGTAAGGGGTAGAATGCTTCTAAATTTATTTATGGAGCCCAGTATCACCCTGATCCTAAAAGGAGATGAGTACCCAACTAAAACAGAGAAATATAGGCCAATTTCTTTTATGAACATAGATGCAAGCAAGATATTAGTAAACAGACTATAAAGTATTATCAAAAAGATCACACATCATGATCAAGTAGGCTTTATCCCAGAGATGTAAGGATGATTCAATATACATAATTCTATAAATGCAATACATCACCAAAATAGGAGAAAGGTCAAATATGATATGGTCTTTTCAATAGACATAGAAAAGGCTTTTGACAAAATCCAACACCCCTTCATGATAAAAACTCTAAAACAAACAGGCATGGAAGAACCACATATGAATATGATCAAGGCTGTTTATGACAAACCAATATTCAGCATTATACTAAATTGAGAAAAAAACTAAAAAAAAGAAAAAAGCCTCCTAAAATCAAGAACAAGACAAGGATGTCCACTAGCAACTCTGCCATTCAACACAGTACTTGAAATACTAGCCAGAGCAAAAAAGCAAGAGAAATAAACATGTGGGACACATACAGGAAAGGAACAATTCAAATTATCATTATTTGAAGATGACATGATAGTCTACATAGAGACTAAAAGACATCCACTCCAAAGCTCGTATGGCTGAGAACAAAATTCAGCAAAGTAGCAGGATAAAAAGTTATTAATTAAAAAATTAGCATTTGTGCATACTAACAGTGAAAATGATGAATAGGAAATTCTGAAAATAATTCTATTTACAATGATTTCAAGAAAAAAAATGAAATATCTAAGAATTAACCTAACCTAGGAAGTAAAAGCACTCCAGAAAGAGAATGTCAGCACTCCTAAGAGAGAGATTAAGAGGACATCAGAAAATGGAAAGATGTCAGTTTTCTGGAAAGATGTCCATATTTCTATAGGCAAAAATATTGTCAAAATGGACATACTTCCAAAATTGCTATACAGATTCAATGCAGTCCCAATCAAAATATGAAAAAATTACTTTACAAATCTAGAGAAAACAATCCTAAACTTCATATAGAACAAAAAGGGACCCCAAATAACAAAAGTAATTTTGGGCAATAAAAGCAAATTAGGCAACGTAGCAAGATCAGACTTCAAATCATACTGCAAAGCAATCATGATAAAACCAGCATGGCATGGGAGCAAAACAGACATATGAATCAACAGAACAGAATAGAGGATTTTGGGGCTGTCCCAGACATGCTCAAGTGTTTAATCTTCGACACAGTGTCCAAAAGCATGTGTGGAAGGAATGATAGCTTATTCAAGAAGTGGTGCTGAGCAAACTGATTATCTATTTGCAGAAGAATGAGAGTGGACCCTTATCTCTCACAATATATTAACTGAAGTCAAAGTGAATTAAAAATAAGCAATAAAACAAATATTAAAGCTTCTGGGGACCAGGGATGTAGCTCAGCAGCACAGGGCCCTCCTGACAAGTGCAAGGTCCTGAGCTAAATTCCTGGTAAGAAAAAAAAGACTTCTGAAAAGATAAAATATGTAAAACACTTGAAGACATAAATTTAAAAGATTCTCTAACTAGAACCCCAATTGAACTCATCTTCCTTGGTGGAAATGCAGACTAGTACCATTATGGACTCACCATGGCAGTATTTCAAAGAATTGAAGTTAGCACCTCCATGTGATCTAGGTGTTCCTCTGCAAGAGATCTTCCCCAAAGAGCTTGAGACATCATACTACAGTGATGCTTGCATACCAGTATTTAAAGCACCACAATTCATGACACCTAAACCCTGGAAGCAACTTCTCTGTCCCTCAGCAGACAACAGATGAAGAAAATGTATGTAGTGTATATAGTGGAATTCTACTCTGCTTTAAGAAATGACAAATTTGAGGCATTTGTAGGGAAATGAATGCACTTTAAAATATAATATTGAGTAAAGCAAATCAGACACACAAACTCAAACACTGTATGGTATCCCTCACTTATGTGAGGCAAAGTACAAACAAAGAAAATGATAAAGGATGGATAGGACAGGACATGATACAGAACTTATGCAATAGGGAAGAAGTCCAAGGGAACAAGGACAAGGGTGAGGAGGAGGAGGAGGAGGAGGAGGAGGAGGAGGAGGAGGAAGAGGAAGGAGGAGGAGAAAGAAGGAGGAGGAAGAAGAGGAGGAAGAGGAAGAGTAGGAGGAAGAGAAGGAGAAAGGAGGAGGAGAAAGGAGGAGGAGGAAGAGGAGGAGGAGGAAGAGGAGGAGGAGGAAGAGGAGGAGGAGAAAGGAGAAGAACGAGGGGGAGAAAGGAGGAGGAGGAGGAGGAGGAGGGGGAAGAAAGGGAGGAGGAGGAGGAGAGGGAATGATAATGAAAATGTGCCACAGACAAGATCCTAGTAACTCCAATCAGTATGGACATTATATGCCATAAATTGACAAATAATATCAATAATTATGAAAAAGATGATGGGGGATCTAGAGAAGGATGGAAGGGAAGGAAGGGAAAAAGAACTGGAATCAACAAGCTGTAGTGTGTGCACGTAGCCGATATTCCCCAGCATGGTTGTAAACCGCATGAACTGCAAACACATAGCCTTAATAGAAAATTAAGTTTTAAAAACTGAAGTGATTCCACAAATGTTTGAATAGGATATAGGCCTGAATCTTAGTGGTTCAACTGTGTTCCAGAAAAGAAAAAAAGGGAACTGTTAATATGTTATTTAATTACCTAGAAAAAGTCAATTTGTGTAAGAGAACACAATTTGCAAGCATTGTTTTTTTAAAAAATATTTACACCCTGCAATAATGCCTTAACTACAACTTTATTTGTAAACATAGCAAATAAAACTTGATAATATGATGATAGAAATATTTTCACCCCTTCATATAATACACTACACAAAATGCATGTAAAACAGTTACTTTCTACCGCAAATAAATAACAAAAGTCAAACAATTGGAAATTTGATGTTTGGAATATTATTGTGTTTGGAACAAATGTAAAGGGGATTTTTTTAAAGTTTATAACTACAGGAAATAAATAATATTTGTTATTGTTTTAAAATCTAAGTTCATTCTCTATTCCACCTGACTTTTAGCATTATGTATTTCTAGGGAATATTCAGAAGAAATTCCTTTCTACACTGTTATTTGCGCTTTTTATTTCATTTCCAAGCCATATTTATTGCTAGGACATTTTCCTAGATCTTGAATTGCTAGAGAATTTTATTCTTTTATTTTATCCTAGAGATTTTGATTGTAGGTGTTGCTAGATGACAAAAGGTGATTTTTATAAAAAATTGTAATCATTGTAAAAATTGCACGTTTCATGGACAAGTGCTTAGACAGTAGCAGAAGACCACGAGACTGCGTAGAAGCAGCATCGTGCTGGGAGTAGTCTGTGTAGTGAGAAATGCTACAGAAAAGCACGAAAATGCGAAAGCGCCTGGAAATGTTTTAAGAAGAGCTGATCTCTGACGCATTTTCTTAAATATTCTTATTTTCTTGATTTGAAGAGAAACTCTGAATGCTAAGTACTTTAGCGTCAATAAAACTGGAGCTGCTTTGACTTACTGTGTTTGAAGAAGTACAACAAACACATGAAAGTTATCCTCTAGCACACGGGTCCTTGATCTTTTTGACCCCAGGAGCCAGTTTCATAGAAACCAGCTTTCCCACAGAAGCGTGGGCGTGAGGGTGCTTTTTGGGATGATCCAAAGGAGCATGCAGTGTGGACCATGCGTGTGGGCAGTGCACAGTTGGCACCACACTCTGTGGGAATCTAAGGCCACAAGCCGGTTGGACAGGAGGCAGAGCTCAGGCAGCCACGGGAGGGACCGAGTGGCCTGAGCAGACGGGGCTCTCGGGCCACTGGCTGCTCCTGCTGTGCGGGGAGGTTCAGCAGCGGGTGACTAGACCGTGACCGAGGACGCAGCAAGACTTCCCTCTCCTTCGTTGGTTTTGCTGTCTTCTGCCATGTACCCCTCGGCCTTAAGCCAGCTGATTAGGGACTTCAGCCTGCACCAACTGTGAGCTAAATGAACCTTTCCCCTTTCCCCTTGGGTGTTGGCCATTTTCTCTCAGCAGTGAGAGAAAAGTAACTAAGACACATCACAAGCTGAGTTATAACTTAGAAGCTTCCTGTGACTTTAGAAGAGTTCGCCTGGCTCTGAGAGTTTGCAGGCTCACTCCTCCTGCTCACTATGATAATAGCCAGAATCATTCATAAAGCTGCAGTGCAGTGGGGCTTGGTTGAAGCGAAAGCATCCAAGACAGGTTCTTTTGTAAAAGCAGGTTGCGCTGACATGGCCAGAAGGGCGGACCGCGGCTAAGGCTGCGCTCTCCAGGAGGCTGCTCAGGCTTCCTACGTGCTAAGCCAGGGCTCCAAGAAAATACAACTGGAAGCTGAAAATCCTTCACAAACTATCCTTTCTCTCAGTCACTCGGGTTCACAAGCTCAGTCCTTTGCATGCTGCTCCACAAGTCAAAGAAGGCCAATTCTTTTGTGAAAACGAACACAGGATTTATCCAAACTTAGCCAGAGGGAGAAAGATAGACTCATTTGCCTTAAGTCACAATCAGAGGCGTAAGGGCTGGTTATGGGGCAGGACAGAGGCAAGCAGGAGCGCAGAGAGGTAACGCGCGTCTCTGCACTGGCTTTACGCCTTTCAGCCAGCTTCAGCCCGCTCTTCCCTTTCCTGTGGAAGGAAACTGCTCTCTGGCCTCTTGGGGCCAGCACCTGCGTACCCTGCCACTTCAGGGCTCAGAGTGGGGGGGTGTTTTTCATGTGCTTAGCAAGAGTATGCTTAGAGAGGCTGCTTATCTCTAAGCCTAACTTTCACTCCTCGGTTCTCCGAGGCCAGTTTACAGTGCTAGAAGGACGCAGTCTGGTCTAGTCGTACTATCTAGCTCAGAACGAACAGTAAAAACCCAGACTGGGTGGGAGAAGTTCAGTTAGGAAGCCTTCCCAGGGAAGGTGAGGGAGCCACTCCCTAAGTACAAACAGCACCACCCTAATGGCTGTCCACGTCTAAGGTTCAGAGTTCCTGATGCCTACGGTGGCGGGTTGTCGGCACCAGCGAAATGCAGAGTGCGAGGCACCTGGAGTCAGAGGTGTCTGATCCTTTAAATACAAGAGGCCTGAGATATTGATGATGGGTCAGGACTCAAAGTTTCCCAGGCACCCTGCCCCAGACACCCCCCCATCTTGGCTTCCTAGGCACCCTGCCCAACCCCAGCCATGCCCTGGATTGTACTCTGGTCTCGGCTCACTTCCCTATAGCCTAAGCAGAATTAAACTGCAAGGAAGAAAAATGAAGTCCACCTGCAATCTAGCTGTTCCAGCCCACGAACACCCTCCCTGAAAGGTCCTATAAAGTTTCCTGTCCCCCCTTTACTTGCTACTGTCTTGGTTCACTTGACAGCCAGCCTGCTTGCTGTCCCCCATAAATCTTCTCGCATCAGAATGCCTGGTCGT
>NW_004524660.1:8434213-8441420 GCF_000260255.1 Octodon degus | reverse complement strand
AACAAGAAGAGACCTACAGGGGCTGGTGAGATGGCTCAGTGGTCTAAAGCACCTACTTAGAACAAGCTTAGCAAAGCACAGGGACCGCGGTTCAGTTCCCCAGCACCACATGCCAGCCACCCCGCCCCCTGGTGGGCTGAGCTGGCCATGCACATACACAAATAAATAAATAATTAAAAAAAAAAAAAGAAGAGACCTACAATAGCAAAGGCAATTTTGGGCAACAGAATAAATGCAGGAGACATCACGATCCCTGACTTGAAATTATACTACAAAACTAATGTGATAAAATCAGCATGGTACTGGCAAACCACACACCTGAGGATCAATGGAACAGATTAGAAGATGCAGACTCAATTACAAATACACTCAGATACCTTATCTTTGACAAAAAGGCCAAACATTCACTGGAAAAAATATAGCCTCTTTAATAAATGGTGCTGGAAAGACTGGCTTTCCGCATGGCAAAGACTAAAGTTAGACCCATATCTATTGCCATGGACTTACCAACAGCCAAAATGGATCAAAGATTTAAATATTAAAGCATAAACACTAAATCTCCTGGAGAAGAAAATAGGAATCTTGAAGACATAAAGGTAGACAGAGAGTTCATGAACAAAAAACAGAATGCACCAAAAATACTTCAAGGAATCAACAACTGGGACCTCATCTTCTTGAAAAGATTCTTTGTGTCAAAAGAATTCGCTAACAGAATAAAAATGAAGATCACGAATTGGGGAAAAATTTAAGCCTGCTGCCCCTTAGATGAAGGACTTCTATCCAGAACATACAGGGAATTTTAAAAAGCCCCCAAAATTTAAAAACTCAAACAAAAAATGGGCATCTGAGATGAATATACACTTCTCAGATGAAGAAATATAAATGGCAAATAAATATAAGTAAAAATGTTCAAAATCATTAGTAATTTGAGAAATGCAGGTAAAACAATGCTGAAATACCAGTTTATGTGAGAAAGAATGCCAATCATCAAGAAGTCAACCAGTAACATGCTGGAGAGGCTGTGGGGAAAAACAATGCTTCTCCACTATTGGTGGAATTGTAGACTGGGTCAACAACTATAGAAATCAGTGTGGCGCTTCCTCAAAAAGCTAGGATTAGAAGGCTGGGGAGATAGCTCAGTAGAATAAGCATTTGACTGGTAATCACAGGGTCCTGAGTTCAATCCCCAGTTCTGCAAAAAAAAAAAAAAAAAAGCTAGGATTAGAGGACCCATTCAAGACAGCTATTCCACTCCTGGATATCTTTCCAGAAGAACTGAAAACATACCACAGTAATACACATACATCTATGTTTATAACAGCACAATTTGTGGTAGCTAAATCTTGGAAGCAACCCAAATGCCCATCAACTGAGGAATGGATAAAAGAAATGTGTTTTTATACAAGGGAGTATTACTCCACTATAAAAAAAAACAAACTTGATTTTATAGGTAAACGGGTGCAACGACCACCCTCAGAAGTGAAATATATCAGCCCCACATGTGTAAACATTGTATTGTCTTACTAGTATAAGAACCTGAAAGAATAAATAGAATCTGAAGGTTACAGTGGACACTGTGAAAGTGAAAGTTCAAAGTGAAGGAATGACTTGGATGAGGAAAAGGACAAAAGAAGGGAAAAATATTTATGTATATATAAAGGATGCATTGGGTAACTATACTGCTGATTTGTACTGTTCTATTGAAAGAAGCAGTTAATGCTTATTTTTTTCCTCCTTTTTAATCTTTTATAACTTTTCTGAACAATTTTTCAACCTTATATATAGTAACCTGAACAATTAATTTGAAGACAACAATATGCAATATAAGAACCATTGTTGAATTCCTATTTCAGTGAAATTTTGTATCATTTCTAATTTCTTTGCTACTTTTATTCTCTTTAAAAAAAATAAATAAATTGAAAGAAAAAATGCTTAGTCTCTACTGGATCTTCAGTGTCCTGGTTCCCCTTCTTCAGTGTATTGCGTGATTTTATTGACATTTACCTTAATTACCTACTTTAATTCTGCTTTAAAACCAAAAGAGCAAATTCAAGTGATCTGTTTCATTAAAAATACTGATGAGTTAGATGTGAATTGCTACGTGCCTAAGACCTCAAACATGGATTAAAGCACTAAGACACTCCTGCTCATACCACTGACCTCCTGCCAACCCACAAGGAGAGTAAGTGCCTAGGATACCTGTAGAGTAGGCTTTTGAGAAGTAGACAATAAAGGCAAAGATTTACATAGGCCATTTAGTACATTTTATTGGGATTTTTGTCTAAATCAGACTTCAAAACTTTAGAAAGAATTGTTCTGTCAATACTGGTTCTGTCAAATTCAAATCTCGTCTTCATATCCACAACTTCATGACAATAAGGATTCTACATAATTTGTGCCATCGCCTATGAGAACTTGATTTTGAAAACCAACAATCACTGGTTCCTGAGTCTCCAGTGCCTGTTATTTCTGAAGTAATAATTCTGAAGCAGTATTTCTGTAGAAATTGTGATAAACGATTAAAAATGGAGAAGAGAAGATATCATAGAACTTACATTAAGATTTTAAATTTTGGAGTTTAAAGACTTTTATTTCATATGTTATATCATTTCTAGTTTAGAAACAACAAAAACAGTATCATGAACACTTCTCAAAAGCATGTTATAAAAACAGCGATTTCAGAGATGTTCAGAGCCACAGGCTGGTCCCTGACCAACTCTACTACTAAGGACTTTACACCTTTTCCCGCTGTGCATTGTTTCTCCACCAGATGGGACACCTGAAGTGCCGATCAAACAACAGACCTTATCCTGGACAAGATAAATGTCTGGAATCAGGACTCAATGTGGTTGGCTAGAGGAAGAATCATCAAAGTAGCTGAGGAAAGATCCACCAAGAAGGAATGATCTGAAAGACTGACATGGCTGAGTAGAGAAAGAGCCACATCAGAGAGACTCAGAGAACATCAACAAGAAGCATGGAGGAGAGGGGACAAGATGGCAGAGCTGTGAGTACAAGCAGCTCGGTTTCTCCAGGACAAGGTATATGAAGTCTGGCAGAAAGTAGCTTGGAGAGGAACTGAAGTGAGGTGAGTGTACATGGGAATGACGAGGGTACTGACAGAGGACAAAAGAAGAGGACTAAGTAGCAGGCAAAGGTGGCCTGCCCTGCAGAGCTTGGTGCAGGGTTGGTGCAGAGTGCAGGCCATGGCCCATGGGCTGCCAACCAGGAGGGGCAGTGCAGTAAGTTTCCTACCCTTGGGGGACTCTCACTCCAGTCTTATGCATTGGGAGACAGCAACAGAGGGAAGAATATGAGTCTAATTCCTGAGTGACCTTCCAGTGGTAACAGGTAGAGGGTGTCTGTGCCCTGAGGGCTCCAGGACATAGCCACAAAGAGCAGCCACAGGCCTGGACACTTGCTGGGAGAGGGCTGAGAGTTTGCACTTCAGGCCCAGAGCAGGACTGTCATGGCTTCATGCTGACAGATTCCCAGAGGTGATGAGGGAAAGATAGTCACCAGAGACTGGCATTTAGAGAGCAGGTTGGGGTTGTCCCACTGAGGGAGAGACTGCTGGCCCAGACCCAAGACCTATGACCGGACACCAGAGTCAGTCTGAGTTACTCAGGATTGGAAGTTTGCACTGGCGCTGTGCTCCAACACCACAGGGACCCTAATAGGGGACTGTAGTACGTTGTTTCTCAAGTTTGCCCTGGTAGACACCACTGAAATGGGTTAGGCTGTTTTTGCTGAAGTGGAGTAAGTTGCATGGGAGTAATCCTGGTGCAGGGCACACACAGTTCAATACCCTAGGGGCATCATGGTTGGGTAGTGGATATCCCTGCCATATTTTTCTAATGAAAATGTACACTTTAGCACAATGGTAGCCAGCTGTGCATCTCAGCAGCTGCACTGGGGAAACACAGAAAGCAGTCTATGTGTCTGCCCACTTAGAATGACAAACAGGAAGGTGCATGCCCAGCGTCCAGTGGCCAGCATGGCAGTTTTGCCCATGTTGAGTACTGTTACATTTTTGGGTATTTATAATTTATTTTAGTAAATGTTTTCTTCAGATTTTTTGTAGAATTAGCCCAATTCAATATAATGTCGTGTGAAGAGCCTCTTTGACAGCTTTGGGAGGTTGCAAGTGCGTTGTCAGGTGACTCTGACAGCAGGGGTGACTTGGACCATGGACGCCAGAGAGGCTGGGATGGTAAGATCGAGCAGGACTTGACAGAGAAGTACGGAGTGAACACTGATTCGCTGAGGAAGAAAATAGTAATGTGAGGAAATAATGCAGTAGTCAAAGTGCCACAAAATGGTCATGGATACCTGAAATATCTAGTTAGGACTGGATCAGAAAACGTTTTTATGTTCTTCCCAGGTGAGAACTACGTCAGCACCATGATTCAATGTTGGAACTTGTTTGTGATGGTCAAGCTGCAAGATCTTTTGAAGTACTCTAACAGCAAAACACAAGTAAAGCATTTAAGTATATTTATCATGACACTTCACTAGCTGAACTACATACTTAAAAATGAATACTTCATTTTCCTCTTAGGTACACATTGTTTAATATGGTAAAACTCATAAAATTAAAGCTAATAAATCATCAATAGAAGTACTCCCAAAAATAAATGTAGGCCTTATACATGCACCATAATATGCCTCTCAAAAATTTACCGTGATGTTCCTAGTAATGCTGGTGACCTTGTCAGCTGAATCCACTATTACATCCAGGGACAGGGAAAGCAGGAGTTACCCTAGACATTGGGCTGGATAAAACTGCAAAATTGCCTGCTGTCTGGCAGTAAGAGGTCCTGAGTCTGCGTTGACTCTAGTTTTGCAGTGGAGGGATGACAGGAATAAGGGAGGGGGTACCACTCAGACCACATGGCAAATTCACTGCTTGGGGATCACATGTGCAGTGGCTCATTGGACTGTCTAATCAGATATCTTATTGTCCTAAAGTTTTGTGTGTTTTTCTGAGTTATTTAATAAAGAGGGGTATGTTCTTGTACTGTTTCGTGTGTATATTAGATGGTTTCTCTTGTATATTTGTGCTTTCTTTGGCTCTGATTTAATGTGGGACTAGAGTCTCTCCCTTGTCTAGAGGATAGGCAATGAGGAGAAAGTAACTGTTAGACTATGGTGTAGAAATGGTGTAAAATTGAATCTGTGGATGCTATTGTAAGTGGAAGCAATTCTTGTGGCAAAATACAGGGACAGAATTAAGATCACTTAAACTCAATAATAGAAGGAGGAAATAATAGAACTGGACATATAAAGCTTAAAAATATCATGGGGAGACAACATCCTTTTAAAAGCTTCTTATAGCCACATAGAATTCTCACAATTCTGGTCCACAGCCTGCAGTAACTCACTCCCAAAAAAGGAGAAAAAAGAGGGGGATACTTAAGAAGATAATTAGATAGATAGATAGATAGATAGATAGATAGATAGATAGATAGACAGACAGACAGACAGACAGACAGACAGATAGATATCAAATGAATACAGATACAAAGATACAAGAAGGTGAATGCGAAAACAAGAAAATAAACATCTCCCAAGCCTCTGAGCTTTCCTGAGACAGACCAACAGGTTTCAGAGAGAAAAGAAAATAAATACCAGATTGCATAAATTTATGAAATGTTCATAGAAGGAATGAAAAAAATAGATGACTTCAAAGAGGAAATGAATTAAAAGTTTATGGGAATTACCATCAATATACCCACTGTAAATCTCAAGGAAGTCAGTAAAAAACTGAATGAGCTAACCAAAACAGCTCAAAACTTGAAAGACACACTCAGTGAGGGTATGGAATCCTCAAGAAGATGTCAGAAAAAAATATCTGAAATAGGGCCAGCCAGATAGCTCAGCAGACTAAAGCACCTGCTTAGGCAGAGACAGTGGCTAGGGTTCAATCCCCAGAGTGCTGTGCCAGCCCTGCACCTGGTACACACTGAGAAGGGGATTGAGATTGGGCATGGTGTCACACTCCTGTAATCCCAGCACTTGGGAGGCTGAAAACAGGGAATCCAATCTGTGTAGTGAGACCCTGCAGACCCTGTACAAAATTAAAAAAAAAATGAAATAAACATAGAATTCATACATTCTAACAGTGGCCAATGGGAAGGCAATGTCTGATACTGAAGGCAACATAATGAATCATGATAAAGAGCACAAAAACCTAAAAAGAAAGCATGAGTTCAAGAGAAGATTATCCAACAGCTAAAAGATGACAGCAAGAAGACTCTAAGGCTAGTTGGACTTAGAGAAAATCTAGATAATTGTACAGATGTATTCACCAACATGCTCACAGAAAGTATGGAAGAAAATGTCCCAAATATAAGAAAAGATACTTAAATACAAATAACTGATGCCTATAGAACTCCAAATAATTGTGGTGAAAGGAGAAGTTCACTGAGGCATAATATCATTAAGTTCACAGATATTCAGTAAAAAAGCAGGATTTTAAAGGCAGCCAAAGAGAAACAAAACATTGCACATAAAGGTAAACCAACTAGAATCACCACAGACCTTTCACCACCAAAAGCCAGAAGAGCTGGAGTGCAGTATTGCAAGCGCTAAGAGCAAATAACTTGCAACCAAACTTGAGTGACCCAGCAGAGCTATCTTTCAAAATAGAAAAATAGTAAGAATGACCAGCTCAGAAGATATCTGAGTGATAAACCAGCCCTAGGGAAAAATACTCATGAATATTCTCAACAAAAGTAGAGAGGACCCAGCCTAGGCCCGGTGGTGTGTGGGAGAGCTTCCACTCTGCTGCACCTACTGGATCCCTCTGGACCCGCCAGAGGGCTGGCGGATAGGACTGGTGTGAAACTGCAGCTGAAGTCCCTGCAGAGAGGCTAGGGGCCAGAACCACCCAGCTAATCCAGGAGCAGAACATCTTGTCAGAGGGGCAGAGCAGAAATAGAGAGGAAATTAGTGGGGCCAATGGAAGAACAATAACAACACCTCCCCCAAGTACAACAACAACCAAAAAAAACCAGATAAAAGTGAGGAACACTAGTAAGTAACACATCTCAGTAATGACTCTCAATATCACTGACCTCAACTCTCCAATCAAAAGGCACAAACTGGAAGATTGGATTAACAAATAGAATCCACTCATCTGTTGGATTCAAGAAACGTATCTCATCAAAAAGATACTCAAAGACTAAAACATAAATTATGAAAA
>NW_004524660.1:8431291-8432700 GCF_000260255.1 Octodon degus | reverse complement strand
GAGAGAGAGAGAGAGAGAGAGAGAGAGAGAGAAATCCCGAGAGTCAGGAGACATCCAGA
This sequence comes from Octodon degus, assembly GCF_000260255.1. NCBI lineage: Eukaryota > Metazoa > Chordata > Mammalia > Rodentia > Octodontidae > Octodon > Octodon degus. The sequence continues at coordinate 8,432,641 of NW_004524660.1, read as the reverse complement.
ATGGTTAGCATGAAAACCTCATTTTACAGGAAAATCTCATAGAGCAATGCCCACGTGGGAAAGACATGTATTAGAGCTATGGTTAACTAACAAGGATACACAGATAGTCCCTTAGATAGTAGTGGACCACTGGGGAGACAAGTCACATCACAAGAGTGCATGGGAAGAACAAGCGCTGGTAAGTGACAGGATTTGAAGTCTTGGTCCCCACCAGGGTGACTGAGGTCTATCTAGGCTTCATTAGGCCTAGTGTTTGTCCTTTGCACAAGTATGCAAGCCTGATCATTTCTTGTTTTAAAAATTATTTATTTGGTACAGGGTCTTGCTACAAGCACAGACTCGTAGTGATCCTCCTGTCTCAGCCTCCCCAGTGCTGATTACAGATGTGTACCACCAAGCCCGGCTTGGGGGCTGGCACAATGTACCTGGAGTTCTGGGGCCAGTACTGGGGGCCGAACCTGGGTCCTTGCACTTCCCAGAGAGGCACTTAGATCGCCGAGCTATCTCTCCAGCCCAAGCCCAATCATTTCATCTTTGTCTTGAGGTTTGGTTTCCCAAAGACATGCGTCTGGTCATGTTGAGATATGTTTTTGTTTGTCCCAGCTCTCTTGAGGGGCTAGTCCTATCTGACAGCCTAGTTTAGCTGCCTATATCAGTATGATCTTCAGTGAACACGGCTACTTAGTAATTACTGAGATGTATGATGGAAACCTTCTTTCTTTTCTTTCCTTTTTTTTTCACTACCAGGGATTGAACTCAGGACTCTGCGGTTGTTCTACTGAACTCTCTCTCTGACCCTCAGACGCCATCTTTGAAAACAGCTTAACACAGCTGCCCCTCTGGCAACCTGTATAATCTCTGCAAAACTCCTTACAATCCTGCTGACCCTCTTTCACTTATGTCATCAGTCTCAGACTAAAGTAACTCAGGGAGACCCAGTCCTAGCCCAGGCCCAGTGAGTGTGTGGGAGAGCCTACAGCTACCCTGCGCCGGCGGGAACTACTGGTTCCAGCCCAGGCACAACGTGGGTGAGACCCTCTTCCACCCCCTTGGGACACACCCCACCACTCCTCAGCACCTCCCCTACCCCACCCACAGAGTAGGAATTACTGCTGTATTCCAGGAACCCCCAGACCCAGTCCTAGTTCAGGCCCAGTGAGTGTATGGGAGAGCTTCAGGCTACCCTGCGCCAGCGGGACCTACTGGTCTCAGCCCAGACATAGTGTGGGTGACACCCTTTTTCACCCTCTTGGGATGCCCCCCATCATTCCATAGTACCCCCCACACCCCGTCCACAGAGTAGGAATTTCTGTTGCGTTCCGGGAATCCCCAGATCCAGTCCTAGTCCAG
>NW_004524660.1:8428739-8431191 GCF_000260255.1 Octodon degus | reverse complement strand
CTCAGGACCCTGTGCTTGCCAGCAAGCAATTATTCTACTGAGCTATCTCCCCAGACCAGAAGAAGAAATTTTACAAAAGGAAGAATCTGGAAAAATAACAATTTACTCATGAATAACCAATAAGTAGCAAACTAAATCCAAATAGAAATTAAGGAAGGAAATTGTAAAGATGAAAGGACAAATCAATAAAATTGAGACTAAAAACTGTAAAAAGAAAAAAAAAATGACTCAAGGATTTGGTTCTTCAAAGGGATAAATAAAATACAGAAGCCTTTAGCAAGACTCACCAAATGAAAAAGACTCCTATGGATACAATTAAAAATTACAAAGGTGAAATCACAACATTGTTAAAATTCACAAGATAATAACTACTTTGAAAAACTATATTTCAAAAAATTACCAAATTTTAAAGAAATTACCAGATTACTAAATATAAGCAAACTACCAAAACTAACCCAAAAAGGTATAAATATGACAAACAACCCAATTAACAAGCAATGAAACTGACTCAGTAATAAAGAATCTACCATCTCAGTTACTCTTCTCTTATCACAAGAACAAATGCCTGATGACCAAAATGAAGGAAGGAAAGGTATATTTAGCTCACAGTTAATGGCGGTTTTAGTCCATACTTAGCTGGCTCCAAGGTAGAGTGGCAGATGGTAGCACAGTGCAATTTTTCATGGTGGTGGCAAAGAGCAAAAAGAGCACAAGGAGTGGCAGCAGCTCAGGTAGCTAGCTAGCGTCACTCCCCTAATCACATTGTAATTCAGAGTATCTGCCCCAGGGCACTCATACCCATAATGGGTTTATGACTCATTGCATCATGAGTCAATCTCAAACTCCAGAAGCTACCCCATGACTGCATGAGGCTCGGGGGTAAGCAATTAGACACAAACAACATTCCACCCCGAGGACCCCCCCCCCCAAAGACTCAGGTACATTCCTTTGTGCAAAAGGCATTTTAGTCCATTACTAAGAGTTGGCAAAGTCCTCACAGTTTTTGCATTGCTTAAAAACCCAAGTCCCATGTCTCCTCCAGGATCTAAAGCAAGCTCTTTGTATGAGCCCCTGTACAAATTAAAAGCTTAAAACTTCCAACATACAGTGCATAAGATAAACCTTACCATTCCAAAAGGTACAAAAAGCAAAGGAATACAATGCATTGGGACCAACTCAAGCCCAAAATCCAGCAGGGCAAACACTAAGTCCTGTAGTTCCATGTGGAACATCCGAAGCAATCTGTGGCAAATTATGAGCTCCACGTGGCTCCACCTCTGTGGCACTCTTGGTGGTAGCTCCTGTGGCTTCTCGCTTAGGGTGGTTTTGCTACCTCTTTGCACTTTCCCTTAAATGATCCATATTTCTGGCTTGTCCAAACTTCTGGAGTTCCCACTGAATAGGTTCTCACTCACAATTTTACACTCTGCCCCCCTCTGAGGGGCAAACTGCCTGGCCTCCCAGGCCCTGTTCAAAAGTCTAGGTGGAAGCCTTAAGCTCAGAATGCCTGCATTCAGATTGGGCCTAAAATCTATACCACATACATGATGCCAAGCTTGGCTGGAGCACTAGCCAGGCTTTCTTCTCCTTTGGCTGTAGGGGTCAAGTTCCCGGACCACTGAGCACTCTGACTTTGATTCTGAAGAACACATTATCCATGTCACCGCCATTCTGGAACATGGGACTCTGTGGTTATTTTCTCAAGGCAAAGTCCCTCACTCTTGTAGTTCTGAGGCTGCAAAGGGTGAGAACTGACACCTCCTGTGATGCCCTCAGGCCTTTCAATTCTCTTGTTCCTTCTCTGCAATAGAGATCCTCTCCATTGTATCTCTGAATTCCACAGCTTTATTGTAGCTTTCTTTCTGGTCAAACTCACAACATTTTAAATCATTGGGATCTTTGTTGTTTATTCTCAACATAAATCTGGCTCAAAGCTCCCAACAATAGCCATGCCACTGCTTCAACATTCTGCTGCTTTGAAATTTCTTTTGAAATGTTAATCAGCTAGTTCTCACTGGATCAAATGCTAGTGTTAACCACCACTGTCACAATGGCGTGGGTCTGGACTGCGCCCCAACCTCTTAGGACTTGTGAGTCTTGAAAACCTCTTTAGTGGTGGAGTTTGGGCTGCAGGCATCTTGTTGGCTGTGGGAGAACAGAACCTCTAGATGGATTCTTGGAAAGCTTTGCTTGTTTGCAACAGCTGGAAAATGTTCTTCATTAATGTGTATCTGTCAGCATAGTTGTGACATCATTTCACTGTAGTGACAGGGACTCATCTCCAAATTCTTTATAAACAGAGCATCTTGGGTCCCAGATTTTCAGTGGCTATAAGACAACCAGAAGTGCCTGCTCTTGAGCCCAGTGGGCCTTTAGGCAAGATATCCCTGCCTATTGTGATGTGCCATCGAGCATTCAGCTATGATGATGTGGTACAGGACCCTGCGCCCAT
>NW_004524660.1:8410471-8411536 GCF_000260255.1 Octodon degus | reverse complement strand
ACTGGCTGTCTACATGCCAAATACTCAAACTTGACCCAGGTCTATCACCATGCACTAAACTAAAGTCAAAATGGATTAAAGATCTAAACATTAAAGCAGACACACTAAATCTCCTGGAAGAGAAAGTAGCAGGAACTCTTGAAGACATAGGGCTAGGCAAAGAGTTCATGGACAGAAATCAATTCACACGGGAAACAGTTTAAAGCCTTAACAACTGGGACCTGCTCTTACTGAGAAGATTTTTCATGTCAAAAGAAATTACCAACAAAGTGAAAAGGCAACCCACAAATTGGGAAAAAATCATGACAAATAAGTACTCAGACAAAGTCTGCTGTCTAGAATTTATAAAGAACTAAAAAACACTAGGGACCCAAAATTTAAAGACCCAATCCAAAAAGGGGCATCCGAGATGAACACATGCTTCTCAGAGGATGAAATTAAAGAAGCGAATAAATATATGAAAAAATGCTCCACATTACTAGCCATCCATGAAATGCAAATTAAAACAACATTGAGGTATCACCTCACCCCAGAAAGAATGGCTATCATAAAGAAATCACCTGACAACAACTGTTGGAGAGGCTGTGAGGAAAAAAGAACTCTTCTCCACTGCTGGTGGCAATGTAGACTGGTGCAACCATTATGGATATCAGTGTGGAGACTCCTTAGAAAAGTTGGTCTGGAAATCCCCTTTAAACCAGCTATTCCTCTACCGGGAATTTTCTCGGAGGATCTGAAAACATCATATCATAGGCATATATATATGCCTATGTTTATAGAAGCACAATTTGTGATAACCAAATCTTGGAAACGACCAAGATGCCTAACATCTGAGGAATGGTTGAAAAAGATGTGGTATTTTTATACAATGGAGTAATATTCAGCTATTAAGAATGATAGACTCGAAACCTTTATATTGAAGTGGATGCCACTTGAACATATACTCATAAGTGAAATAAACCAGACACACATGTGTAAATATCATATAATTTCCCTAGTATAAGAACTCAAAAGAAGAAATACAAATAGAAAAGTATAATACAAGTAAAAGGAAAGCAGGATCTC
>NW_004524660.1:8398062-8409125 GCF_000260255.1 Octodon degus | reverse complement strand
GCAATGTGTTAATTATTGAAACTTCTATCAATTTGGTTTCAAACTGTCTAATTGTTATTTTTTCTCAATAAAATTATGGGAAAAATAAATAAGTAAATAAATAAATAAAGTAACTCAGGGTCTGGCAGAAATTCAGAAGTAGACAGGCTTTGGCTCTGATCGGCCTCTAGACCCAGAACCCTGTGAGCTAGAAAATGAGGTATCGGTCTCCAACAGCAGGCACAGCCATTCACAAGGGAAAAATGGAAGAGCAAGATTTACGAGGCCCTGACAGCTATAGAATGCATTCAGGACCACATTGCCAGTTCTCCCTCGGAGTTACTTATATTCCAGTTATGTTATCTGAGAGTTGTTTGATGAGTTCTTTTTCTCCCTAGCTTGCCATTCACTTCTCTGAATTGATGCCATGTTCTTTTTGTGGCATCTGGAACTTTGGGGTTGAACATATTGTCCCCACAGTGAGTTACATCCTTATGTGTTATTTGTTTTCAGACTAAATCTATAAGTGTCTATGTTGACAGCAATAATACGGTGAAGATTACCAAGAAAATAGGTTCCAGGTTCTTATGCATGGCAAAGAACCCTAAGTTATTCACACAGTGGTAAAGAAAAAAAAACAGCTAAATTTAGGTTAACTTACGGGGGACAGTTCATTCAGAGTCAAAAGTTTCTGCAAGCAGAAATAGCAAAGAGGGGTGGAGACCAGCAGGGCGAAAAACGGCACAGAATGGTCAGAAGAATGAAATGGATGGTTGTTGCAAGAATGCCTCCTCTCCACCAGTACACTTTGGCTTCTTAGTTGTCCGGGTAAGACTTCCTATTGCAGTTCCAGTTGTCTCTCCCTCCTAGAAATGGCTGGTTACTGAAATGCACAGCTGGTCCCTATGATACATGTTGTAAGAACCAATTAAAGACAGCAAAGTACTTTACCTTTCTACACTTCCTCTCTGCAATCCCATAAAAATCTGCCTCCTTGAGCCTTAGGGGCATGGTATTTTGGGAATCTTCCCAGTCAGTGCATATCACCGTAAAATAAATCTGGCTCCAAGTCCTGGGTGTCCTCTCAGTGTTCCTGCTTGCTATTGTATCTGGGGCATGGGCCAGGGAGACCAACCACGATGACCTCTGTGGTCACCAGTCATGGCCCTTCAAGACAGCAAGGACCTTTCCTGGTCCTGATGAGAAGGCTTCTCTGGATAGTTCTCAAGGCCCCTCAGCAGTCAGGAGGAGGATTCTCGGCTTCCCACTGCAGGGGCTCACACTGGATCTTTAAGCGATATAATGTGTCTGCCTGCCTGCTGGATTCCAGAGACATCGCCCCCTGAGTCGCCCCAGTTAGTCTGTCTGTTAATCCTTCTCAGCCTGAGCAGAGAGGGAGGCTGATCAACTCCTATTAGTCAGGACCACACTCAGGGGAAGGGAGTTGGATGAGATTCGGCACATTCGGGGTGGTTTGGCTATTGATATGAAACAGTTTAGAATGTTTTACCTCTGAGTATCTATTCAGTTTATCTGTGAGTGGAAAGGCAGCGCAAGCAATAGGCTGCTCCCTCTGTGCACCAAGACTGGGCAGCACTGGTTGAGTTCTCTGATTGGGCCTTACCTGTGGTTCTGTGGCAATCACCTGGGTAGCAAGGGTTGTGTTCACTGATTGGGCTTTTGCCTGTGGTTCTGTGGCAATCAACTGGGTGACACTGGTTGTGTTGATGGATTGGGCCTTACCTGTGGTTCTGTGGCAATCGACATATGGCATAATGGAAGCCTAGTACCCTCCTTAGCCCCTTTGGACTGAAGTCCCCATGGGTGTCCCCATGAGGAACATGGCCAGATGGGCATCTGAGTGGTCTCTCTCTTAGGGACACCCACCTTTGTCTGTTGCACTTTCGTTCATTTTGCTTGCCTATTTTTTATTTTTTTGTGGGGAGGACCTAATTATTTTTTTGTTCTTTATATATTCTAGATATGAGTTCTCTGCCTTAGGAATTATGGAATACTTTTCCTATTGTGTAGCTTGTGTCTTTACTCTGTTGATCATTTCTTTTGCTGGAGAGAGCTTCTTGGAGAGTTAAGGTATGGTTTTACACAGGTACATACTTCCTCGCATACAGTAGCATAATTCAAAATCGCTAAATATTGGAAGCAGCCTATTTGTCTAGAAACAGATAGACAAATAAAGAAACTGTGGTGTTTCTACATTAGGGAGTACCAGTCTGCCATGAAAAGGGTAGACTCGGTTCATTTATAGGAGCTGCATGCTGCCTGAGACCATAATGCTCAGTGAAATAAGTCATACGTATAAATATCACGTTGCTTCTCTTGTACGAGAAACCCAGAGTAAAACCAAAGAGCAAAGTGAAAGCTGGAGAGCAGAAAGGAGGGGGCGCCTTCTCAGCGAGGGTGAGGATCGAGTGATCGAGGGAGAGCGGAGGGGCAGATGGAGGGAAGGAATCAGGCCGTGTTAGGTGCGCGCACTGGTGCCTCCCGGACGCGCGCCCCTTGCGCGCCGCCAGCAGCTGCCCTGCACGTGGAGGGGCGCGCGGGCTGGGGAGAGAGGGCCAGGAAGGGGCGGGACAGGGGCGGCGACGGCTCCTGGACGTGCGCTGCGTCCCACGGGGAGGAGGGGCGAGCGCTGCGCACATCCCTGGTGAGCTGGAACAGTGAACAACCCAAATACTAAAAAGCCCCAAAACGTCATATGCAAATGCATATCAAAAGCCCCAAATCCTAAAATTTTAAATTTTTCACGACTCTCTACTAACAGTTTTTAGTTGTACTCGCTCTGCATTGTTGGAATGTTTCATTTTAAAGAATTCACATTTGTTCGTACTTTTAATTGTATCTTAAAGGTTTAGTTCCTCAAACACTTCAAAAGTCCTTTCAGATTTGGTATACTATTTCTTTATACTGCCTGTCTCAGTTGCTCTTCCCTCATTGCAGGGACAAACACCTGACACTCAAAATGAGGGAAGGAAAGGTTTATTTGGCTCACAGTTGCTGGAGATTTCAAGACACGGAGGAGAGGCTGGGTGCTGCCGTGTCCAGGGCGACCCTCTGCATATCTCTGAGAAAGTGCAGCCTGTGCAGGGGCGCACGCTGCCGGTTCAACTGTTTGCATCTGGCTGGCCCGGCCCCTTGGGCCCCACCCTGGCCCCTGGCCCCGCCCCTTGGGCCCCACCCTGGCCCCTGGCCCCGCCCCTTAGGCCCCGCCCTGGTCCTCTGGCCCTGCCCCTTGGCCCGCCCCGGTCCTCTGGCCCCGCCCCCTGGCCCGCCCCGGTCCTCTGGCCCCGCCCCTCGAGCCACTCACTGCTCCCCCAGCCGCACGTCTGCCCCATAATTTACATGAGGCTTTAAGGGGACAAATAGACACAAACCATAACACTACCAAATTTTTCAAAACACTGTGAAATATGCCTAACATTTTTAAATGATGCAAAAATGTGTTAAGATGCATAGGTAGATATAGCAATATTTACATAACATACAACAATTACAAGGAGAGGCATTATTATATGAATTATGTAATATAGACAGTAATAGCAGGCTCTGGTTTTATTGATAAGAAATTAAGATGACTGGGGCTAGGAAGGTAGCTTGGCGGCCTAAGCACCTGCCTGGCGTGCTCAAGGTCCTGGGCTCAGCCTCCAGTACTGCACGCTCTGCTGGCCCCAGAACCCCAGGTGCAGCATGCAGGCCCTGAACCCGGGCATGATGGTGCATGCCTGTAATTCTGGTGCTGGAGAGGCCGAGGCAGGTGGATCACTATGAGTCTGTGCTACAGTGAGACCTCTATCCAACACATAGATAAGAAATTAAGAGGGCTGGCAGGATAGCTCAGCAGACTAAGCCCCTGCTTAGGCAAGCACAGGGACTGGGCTTTGATACCTGGCACTGCATGCCACACCAGCCCCACCCTCAGGGCATGCTGAGCTAGTGACGGCATCCAGGTGTGGTGGGACACTCCTGTAATCCCAGTGCTGGGGAGGCTGAAAACAGGAGGAGCCCTACCAGCGCAAGCTCCATGGTGAGACCCTGTACCAAATACATACATGGGAAAAAATTAAGAGAGCCTTGAAGAGAAGCGGTACTCGTTGTACCTATTAGCAAGCTACCCACTCATAACGTGGTTCTCATAAAATATACCATAAAATATTATTCGAATCTACTGAAACTTGTCTTTTTTGTATAAAAGTATTGACAAAGAAAAGCTTAAGCTATTTTGATTTTTAAAAGTAGCCAGTTAAGTTTCCAAGCGGATGCCATGTCAGTCCGCACGCAATACGCCCTCTTTCCCCTGAGTCAGCACTGAGCGCACATCACCACTCACAGCACCTCAGAGCCCTCAGACAGACAGCTACCGGTGGCAGAGCTATGGACCCCTTTCAATCAGATCCCAGGAGAGAAGAAACGGCTGCCTGGCCTTGACCTCAGGGTGCCTTCTTTTCTACTGCTCTGGACCTTAGCTCCCAATCTTTGTGTCTTTGCCTGGGAAGATCAGCAGACAGGGCTTCATCAACAGAACGCTTGGGCTCTCTTGCCTCCCGATTTTAGAGACAGCCCTGTCTGCGTGGGCTTTAGCTCAACACTTGACAGACTTCAAGTGCAGAAAGCTAGGCCTGCAACAGTATGCAAATAACCTCATCTGTGGCCACACTGAGGAGTTATCTGTCAGAAACACTATTAAGACTATCAATCTTCTAGCAAAAGGAGGCTTATGTATAAGGCTCAGATTTCTCCACAAAATGTCAACTGTCTTGGACACACGTTAGCGTCAGGACAAAGACAACTGTCTTCAAGGCACACTGAAGCAATTTCCTGCATGGAATCTCCAGAGATTAAGCAAGAGTTGAAGACTCTCAGGAATGGTGGGCTTCTGCCACAGGTGGGTGCCATGCTCCAGCTTGGAGTAGCAGCCAAGCTCCTATATGGGACAACTCCAGGCCTGGAACAGAATACAACATGAACAATACCCACTCAGGGGGCTTTTTTAATGTATTTAGTATAGGGTCTACAGGGTCTCACTACACAGACCAGACTCTTAGTGATCCTCCTGTTTTCAGCCTCCCAAACTCTGGGATTACAGGCATGCACCACCATGCCCAGTCTTATTCACTGGCTCAGCATGCTCCAGGGGCGGGGCTGGCACAGCACACCAGGAATTGAACCCCAGTCCCTGCGCCTGCCCAAGCAGGTGCTTTAGTCTGCTGAGCTATCTGGCTGGGCCTCAAGGGGCTTTTTAAATACTTAAAAGGCCCTGAACAGGTCCTGAACCTGGCCCCAGCATGAAGAATTAAGCCTTTTTCTCTCTTGGCCAAAAACAAGGAGTAGACACAGGAATGTTGACTCAGCCTCTAGGCCAGGACACTGAGCAGTTGCTGACATTTCCTAGTGACTAGATAGAGTGATGCAGGGCTGGCCTGGCCACCTGGGCATGACAGCCACCATGGTACTCCTGCCCACCTGACAGCACATTGGGAAGAAAGCCCTAGTCTTATCCTACAACAGGTTAGGGCTTTGTTAGAACCCCAGGGCAAGTGTGGAGAAGGCTCATTAAATGTTAGGCCATTCTTATTGAAAACCCAGATGTTTCTCTTCAACTTTGTACTATTTTAAATATAGCCACATTCTTTCCAATTTGCCCACAGACAGAACATGAGTGTGAAAAGTCACCCCAAGTTATACTAGCTGCCCCAATCTGAGCCACTCACTGAGAGGAGGGCTCACACACGGCGTGCTGATGGCTGAAGTTGCACAAGGGGCAATGTTAGGAGGGGAGATTAAGTCCACATCAGCCCTATCCAGGTTGGCAACACAAGAGGACCTCCAGGTCTTCTGCCCAAAAGACAGAAATTATTGTCTTCATTTGCATTCTCCGACTTCCTCAAGGCGAGAAGACCAGTATATACACTGACCCCAGATATGGCTTGCTGGTCCTGCATGTGCAGCCATCTGGAAACAGAGTGGACTTCTGGCTAGTTGCCAGTCTCCAAGCAACACAGGCCAGAGATCCCCAGCTTTCCCAAAGCAGGACATCTCCCCAGTGATGTAGCAGTTTTCCATTGCTAGGCATGTTGAGCCTTTTTGCACCCTTTCTCACTCAGCGTAATTCTAAGGGAGGTTTCACTACCCAACAGGCCATTCTTCAATAGAATTCCAGCCCATAATTTTGTCTGCAGTCCCATTCCAGGATCCTGATTTGAAGCCAAGATATTCCACAGAGCGTCGAATGATGCTTGCTGAGGGAGGAACTGGACAGGCCCAGGGGTGGTATGTGGGACAGCAAATATTCTTGCCAAATGACAGCAGTGGAAAATCATGAAGTCCATGTATGATGCCTTCTATGCAGGGTGACATATAATATCTTCATGACAAATAGACTCTAGGGAGGGCCTGGTGTTCTTACTGAAGGCTGTAAGACATTACCTGTCTGTATCTGCCATAATCCACACTCAGGCTTCTCCGTTTCCTGAACTGGTACAAAGGCCTGAGACCAACACTAGAGAAGTTCAGCAAATAGACCTCATCCTCATACCTACGTGTAGGGGACATACACATCTTCTCTTGGTGTGCATTGATACCTTACTGGATGCATCTCTTCCTTGTCAGGTCAGAATAGGCCTTGGTGGCAGCAAAGTCCTCCTTAAGTGATCCATAGGCTTGTACTGTCCTAGGCTATCCTAAGAAACAACAGGCCCTCTTTCACAGCCCGTGTCCCACAGCAAGTCACCAAAGCATTGGGAATTAGTTACCGTCTCCTCACTGTGTGGAGTCACCAGGACAAATCAAGAGACCCAATGAAACTGTCCAGCAACAGTTAGCCAAGCTGTGTCAAGAAAACCACCCTAAGTGACAGCATCTCCTTGCAGTTTCCTTAATGAGGCTTTGTGCAGCGCTTCCATCCAAACTTAATCTCAGTCCATTGGAGATGATTTATGGGGGAACTGTTAAACTATGGTGAAGGCCCTCAGCCAAGATCGCAACCTGCCTGCACATCCAGGACTTGTCAAACAATCCCCAGAAAAGGAACTTATTTGCCTTGAAGTCATAGATTAGCCAGGGCAAGAGCTGCACGGCCTCCATGTGGACAGAGCCAGTGCCCCTACTCAGCTGGAAGTAGCCGTGGAAGACGGCACTTCCTTCTTCAACGCCTCTTGCAGAGTTTTGGAGACCAGGGCTCTCAGGGTGTAATAGCACATTTAGAAACAGTGGAGCGGAGGAAGTCACTTCCTTCCATGCATTTAATTCTGAACACTACCCTGTGGCTGGTTAGTTCTCCCTCCAACGTCCTAAGATGTAGTAAATAAAGTAACAAAAACCCAAGAGGTCTCTGAGGCTCTAGGTGATAGCACATGTGTGTTGGTGGATAGTCTCGCCTGGATTTAATTAACTCCACTGCTACCTCATTGAGTGTTCATAAATATGCACTAAATGCCATGAGTGCAATTAAGAGCAAGATTAATTCTGAGGCAAGACGCACTGTAAGAGCTCCCGAGATGGCGCGATGCCCTGTCAGTCATTCCTGTCAATCACACCCAGAGCTGCAGGGGGAATTGAAGCACACATCCCTTAAATCCTTTCATGGAGGGGCTGCTGCCAGCACTGTGCCATGACCTGTGTCATTTTGCCAGTCTGTCAGGTCCATGTAGTTTTTGTCTGGGCCCCACCTCTGGTTGGCATGGGCATCCCCTGAGCACAACTTCCCACCAGCATCAATCCACAAAAGCTGCTGTCACGTGCTCCTGGGTGCACAGGTGACAGCTCTTCTTTGCTCCTTACGCACAAGAGCCTGGATTACATCTGCCTATTCCATGGTAACAGAAACTATGCAAACCTGTTCAGCAGCTCTCATGGCGGTTCAGCTGCTGTGGTATCCTGAATTGATTGTCTCCTGTGCTCCCAACCAATTCTTCCTGCTGTTCCTTCTTGCTCTGAGGTGCTGGTCCTCAGATTCAGCCTCTTGGTGCTCTTCTGTGTGACCTCCTATAGGACTTCTTCCAGGTCACTCCTGAGCCTTGCTGTTGAGCACTTTCCTGTTGACCTAGCCAACGACTGGCAGGGTCAGCTGCATTTACAGGTCATAAGGTGAAGCGAAGCCACTTTTCTCTTCCCTCTCTACTGATTCCATGACGCTAAACAGGAAGCCATAAATAGCTTCACAGACTATTTGCCTTTCTGTGTAATCCCTTTCCTGAATTCAATGTTCTGTTTTAAATTCTAGAAATAGTTCTGTCTTCAATGATTAGATCATCATCAACAGCATGTTTAATACACTGTTACCTTGACTAGAAAATTTTAAACAATTTTACAATTGTATTAATTTCAATGTCAATGTCTATCCTGATGAATTAAGTTCAACTCATAGTAAGTGTACTGAAAATTTAAGTGAAATTAGTAGATATGCAGGCCAGCATCAACCAGGTATTTAAATCCTTTTGATGTTTTGTTTCATGAGACAGGGTCTCATTATGTTGTCCAAGCTGGTCTTGAGCTCACTGTGTAGCACAGGCTGGCCTCAAACTCATGGTGATCCTCCTGCTTCAGCCCTTTGGGTGCTAAGGGCTGGCCATATAGCTCAGCAGGTGCAGCGACCGGAGTTCGATCACCAGTCTGTCATGCTGGCCCTGCCCCTAGGGTGCACCGAGACAGCAACTGAGATTGGGCATGATGATGCGTGCCTGTAATCCCAGTGCTTGGGAGGCTGAAAACAGCAGGATCACTATGAGTCCCATCTGCATAGTGAGACCCTGTTGTCCCTGTTCTAAAATACTTAATAAATAAATATTTCCATTTTCCTCAGTGGACAACCTGAGACTGGACAGAAGAGGATTTCTCTTCAATGATCTCATCAAAATAGTTGATGAGATCATTGAAGGCATATGGCTAAAGCATATGGCTAGATGAAAACTCAGGTTGGGAGATCAAAATATTTACTGGAATGCATAATGTCAATGGAACAAATGAGATCATAATGAAGGGAAAGGAAATAACAAAAGTTAAAAAGAATGAGTGAGGAAATTTGGAATTAGTTATAGGTAGCCACTCAGTTTAGAATTGTGAATTTACACATTTCATTTTGCCAAGCATTACTAAAGTCTTACATTTAGTTAATCTGCCATGGGTTTCCATAATAAAATTCTGATTAGTTCAGCAAAAAAGAAATACTTTAAAATGAAACCTCAGTTTCTCATGTCAGGGAGACAATGTAATGTTTACATATGTATCAAATTTATTTTACTTAAAAGGATGGTTGAAGGTGCATCCATTCACGTAGAAATATCTCAAGTTTATCCTGCTTTATGGCTGTGTAGTACTCCATTGTATAAAAAAATGTATTTTTAAAGTGTATTCCTTGGTTGATGGGCACTTGTGTTTTTTCCAAGATTTAGCTATTACAAATTCTGCTTCTATAAACATGAGTATGCCCATATTGCAGTGGTATAATGTTTTTAATTCTTCTAGAAAGACACCCAAAAGGAGAGAAACTGAGTCAAATAGGACCTCTAATCCTAGGGGTTTTTTTTATCCTATTTTTTTTTTTTTAGGAATCTGTAACACAGTAGTTGCACCAGTCTACACTCATTGGTGAATTCTTTCACAATACAAAAAATTTTATCAAGATGAAATCCTAGTTCCTGATTCCTTGCACTATTCCCCATGCACTTGATGTTTTGTTTATTGTTGATGAAATCTTTGTCTTCACCTATGTCTTCAAGAGTTCTACCAATTTTCTCTTTCATTATATTTAGTGTTTTTGTTTTAGTATTTATATCTTTCATGCATTTCAACTTTAGTGCATGATGATAGACATGGGTCTACTTTGGTCTCCAGCATGTGGAAATCCAGTGTTTCCAGCAACATTTATTATAAAGGCTATCTTTCTTTGAGTGAATATATTTAGCCCCTTTTCAAGGATATGGAGTCTGAGTGCATTGGAAGTTGCTTCTGGATCTTCCAGTCTGTGCCACTGATCCTTACGTTCGGGCCTTGCCAATGTCATGCTGTATTTATCACAGTAATTTGCAGGATAATTTCAAGTCTGGATTATAATGCTCTACCCTGTTTTGTTGCCCAGAACTTTTTTTGGTATTCTTGGTCTCTTCTTTTTCCAAATGAATTTGAGGAATGTTCTGTGAGTTATGCTAAAAGTATTTTGACTGGGATTGCATTAAATCTGTATAGCAATTTGGGGAGTATGGCTATTTTCACTGTGTTGGTTCTACCTATACATGTTCAAGAGATATATTTGCATTTTTCTGATACCTTTTTAATATTCCTTTTCAGAGTACCGTAATTTTCAGTGTATAGATTTTTTACTTCTTTTATTAGACCTATTCCTAATTACTTTTCTTTTTGGGATGCTATTGTGAAAGGTGTGGTTCTCTAATTTCTCTCTCCTTGACCTTGTTGTTTATGTACAAAGATACTATTAATTCTTGAGTATCACTTTTGTATTAAACTACAGTGCTGAATTTGAGTATTAAATCTAAGGCTTTTGTTGGAATTTTTGGGAACTCCTAGAGTATCATGTCATTTGCAACTAACAACAATTTAACTTCTTTTCTTATCCATATTCCTTTAATTACTTTTCCTTGTCTAAGTGATTTGGCTAATGTTTCCAGAACTATATTGAATAAGAGTGGTGATAGTGGACATTTTTGTTTCATTCCTGATTTCAGAGTGAAAGGTTTCATTTTTTGATCATGTGGTATTATGTTTACTGTTGATTTTTCATAGATCGCTTTTATTAGTTTGAATTAAAGACCATTTATACAATATTTGTGAGTTTTTAGCATCAGTGAGTGCCGGACTTTGTAAAATGCTTTGTTGCATGTATTGAGATGATTATATGAGTTTTATCTTTGGCTCTGTTGATGTGGTGTATTATTAATTTGTGTATCTTGAACCACCCTTGCAGCCCTGGGTTTAATCCTACTTGGTCATGGTGATTGGCTGCATTTTCCTTGCCAGTATCTCATCGAGACGTTTTACATGTGTGCTCATTAGGGGGATATATCTGTAGATCTTTCCTCCTCCTCCTCCTCCTCCTCCTCCTCCTCCTCCTCCTC
>NW_004524660.1:8395999-8397473 GCF_000260255.1 Octodon degus | reverse complement strand
TCTTCTTCTTCTCCTTCCTCCTCCTCCTCTGCCTCCTCCTCCTTCTCTTCCTCTTCCTCCTATTTATCCTCCTCCCTCCTCCTCCTCTTCTTCCTACTCCTCCCCCACCCCTTCTTCTTCTCCTCCTTCTTCTTCTGATCTTCCTTCTGATCCTTCTCTGGTTTTTGTATGAGGGTAATACTTGCTCCCAGGAGTGATTTTGTTAGTATTTCCTCCCTTTTAATTTGATTAAACAGTTTCCACATTAGTGGTATTAGATCTTCTCTAAGTTTCTTGTAGAACTGAACAGTGAATACATCAGGACCTAGGCTTTCTTTGTTGATAAGAGCTTTGTTATTGTTACTGTTTTCTTCATTTTGATTTTTGTTTTTGAGGCGGGGTCCTTATGCACTTCCGGCCGCTTTTGAACTTGCCATGTACTCCAGCATGGCCTCACACTCACAGTGATCCTCGCGCCTCAGTTGAATTTTGGGATTATAGGTGTGCACCACTATGCCTGGTTTATTGGAAATTTTTTAATTTCTATTTTTAATTTCATTCACTGAAACTGATTGATTTAGATTTGTATGTTTTCTTTATTCAGTTTTGGCAATTCAAATGTATCTAAGAATCTGTCCATTTATTCTGTGTTTTCTATTTTATTAGAGTACAGGTCTGCAAAGTAGGTATTGATGATCTTCTGGTTTTCCACAGGATCCATTGTGATTTTGCCCCTTTTGTTCATAATTGAATAAATTTGAGTTTTTTTTCAATTTTATTTAATCTTTCACAGAACCAACTCTTCAATTCATTGATTCTTTGTATTGGTTTTTTAACTCAATTGCATTAATTTCTACTTTTATAATTTCCTCTTGTATGAGTTTTGTGTTTGTTTTGTTCTTCTTTCTCTAGAAAATTGAAGTTCAAAATTATATTGTTTATTTAGGGTCATTCTGTTTTCCACTATAAACTTCCCTCTTACCACTGCTTTCCTTTCATCCCTTAAATTCTTGTATGTTGTATCAGCATTATCATTTAATTGTAGATGCTGTTTAATTTCTTCTTTAATTCATCTTTAACACATTGGATGATCAGTGGAGTAATGTAATTTCTATGTGTTTATGTAGCTTTTGTGGATTCTTTTGCCATTGATTTCCATTTTAATTGCACTGTGGTCACATAACATGCAAGGGATGATTTAAATTCATTTGTGTCTTCTCAAGCATTTTTAGTGGGCTAGTACATGGGCTGGTTTGGAGAACATCATGTGTACAGTTGAGGTAAATTGCATTATGATTCTGTGGGGTGAAACACTCTGAGACATCCACTAAATCTATTTGTTTAAAGGTTTGGTTTGGTTCTGATATTCTTTTCTTTTTTTTTTTTAACATTTATTTTTATTTATTTATTGTGTGTGTGTGTGTGTGTGTGTGTGTGTCCAGCTCAGCCCACCAGGGGGCGGGGCTGGCTGGCATGTGGTGCTGGGGGATTGAAC
>NW_004524660.1:8392842-8395899 GCF_000260255.1 Octodon degus | reverse complement strand
TTTAATTTATTATTCTTTTTTTAAATTTTATTTTATTTATGTGTGTGTGTGTGTGTGTGTGTGTCCAGCTCAGCCCACCAGGGGGCGGGGCTGGCTGGCATGTGGTGCTGGGGGATTGAACCACGGTCCCTGTGCTCTGCTAAGCTTATTCCAAGTAGGTGCTTTAGACCACTAAGCCATCTCACCAGCTCCAGGTTCTGATATTCTTTGTTTACTTTTTGTGTAGATCAATCTAGCTGTGACAATGGGGTACTAAGGTCCTTCATTCCATTTATCTTAGTGCTTTTTGACTTTTCACATCTGTTAATATTTGTTTTGTAAGTTGGGTGCACTGGTATTTCATGCATATGTTTATATTTGCACAATATTTATAATTGATACAATTGTAACAAATGTATAACAATATAATTGTTTATAATTGTTGATAAAATTTACAATTTTTATGTCTCTTGGAGTTTTCTCTTAAGTATGATGTTACTTTCTTCATCTATTTTGATCAGTCTTGGCTTGAAGTTCATATTGTCTGCAAATAGCATAGCTACCTCTGCTTTTTTTTCTGGC
Source organism: Octodon degus (assembly GCF_000260255.1). NCBI lineage: Eukaryota > Metazoa > Chordata > Mammalia > Rodentia > Octodontidae > Octodon > Octodon degus. The sequence continues at coordinate 8,395,338 of NW_004524660.1, read as the reverse complement.
TTCCTGCCACATGGGATACTATTTTCCATCCTATGACTTTCACTGTATGAATTTGTTTTTAATTTAAGTGTTTCTTGAATGCAACATATTGCTGGATCTTGCTTCCTGAGCCATTCTGCCAGTCAGTTTCATTTGATTGGTGTATGGAGACCATTTACAGTGCTAGTTATAACATATATGTATTTTATCCTCCTTATAATATTTTTCTGTTGTTGGTTCTCTGTTTTTCCTCTTTTTTAATTGCTTGCCCTCCATGGTGGCTTCATTCTACCAGTGTTATTGTAATTGTGGCATTTAATTTCTCTTTCTAAAATATCTTTCAGAGCAGTTTGGAGCGCTGGTTTTTAGTCATGAAATTCTTTAGTTGTTCTTTGTCATGGAAAAGTCTTATTTCTACATTGATTTTTAAATATAGTTTTAAAAGATACATCAGGGGCCGGGGAGATAGCTCAGTGGAATAAGCGCTTCCCTGGCAAGTGCAAGGGCCTGAGTTCAATCCCTGGTTCCACCAAAAAAATAAATAAATAAATAAATAAAATAGAATAAAAATAAAAGATACATCAATGTGGGTTAGAAGTTGCTTTCTTTAGGTCTTAAAATACTTCACTCCACGCTCTCCTTGGTTTGAGGGTTAGTGTTGAGAAGTCTGCTGTTATTCTGACAGGCTTTTATAGGTGATTTGATTCTTTTCTCCAAGATCTGTGTACGACTGGCTCCTTCGAGACCTTGCAGAGCTGTCTCTACTCTACACCCCTGACTCCACTTACACATTAGTCGTTGGAGTGAAGGAACACCTTTTCCCTTTGTAGGAGCAAGCTGCTTGTCTCACTGGGTCAAGGCCATTCTACTGGTCTCAGATGAGGGAAACACTTCCCGTCCTCTGCATTTAGGGCTAAGGCTGGCATTTGGTGGCCATCAGAGCAGTGTCTAGCTCGCCCTGGCTCCTACCTGTCAGCAGAATCCTCCTAACCTGCTTCCCACTTGGTGACAGTCTGCTGTGAATTGATGGCTTTTGCCTCATTCCATTCTGGAAAGTTGGCAGTGAAGTAACTCAGGACCGCTCTGCTGCTAGAGCTGCCCCTGAGCCCTTTGCGATAAAATGGCGACCCTCCTCACCACTTCTGTTCTGCATGTCTGTGCCCTAGCACTTGCCTCACTCTCCAGCTACTGGCTCTCATTCTCACTGCTGCTTTGGACTTGTCCAGGCCACAGGCTCCCACCTCCCAGCATGCACCACACCAGGCCACTGGGCCCCACCTCAAAGAACATGGTGTTGGCTCATTGTCCACCATCTGAATTTCATCTTTATGGTATTTCAGAACTTGCATATATTTAGGGTGTGTGGGCTTTTTTATTGGGTTTTGCTACTTGTCTACTTTTGCTCTTCTGCCATTCACATTTAGTTTTAAATTTTTGTTCATTTATTTTTGTTTTCATTTATTTGTTCTTGCAATATAGAGTGTCTTTTGGATGATGTGCCCAATGACAGGGTCTTGAAATGCTGTGGTGGGTAAAAGAAAAAGAAATTTCCAGTCTTTAGGGAATTTGCAAGCCAGTTTTATAACATACTAGAGTACATGATAGTGTTTACTTTTTTAAAATATGGATGTACTATGCTGTATCATTCCTAATTTTATATAACTATGTAAATAATTATACAAGTAGCAACTTCAATAGGATTTACAATGGAATTTATTTTGTTCAGTCAAATACAACCTTGTAAATATTAAGTGGTTTATGACATGATTTTTGAAATCAATTTTAATGATAAACTATTCTCTGTTTTAAAAACTATGAGGCAAGGGTCTAGGGATATAGCTCAGTGGCATGATATCTGCCTGGCAAGTGTGAGGTCCTGAGTTCAATTTCTGCTATGAAAAAGAAAAAGAAGAAAATAAAGATAATCAGGCATAATAAGAGGTTAACTTTAGAAAAGATTTTATATAAAAGGTTGGAAGAAATGGAACATATCAAGAACATATCCACTGTTTGCTCAGAATCATTATGCATTTGTTGAATAAATATATTTCTAAAATTGATTAGACATGGATGGTATGGGAATGAGCTAACTAATGGCTTATACGATCTTTCCGAGTATCTAAGCAATGACTTCAATTGCTCTCAGTGCCTCTTTCATTTATTTATTTATATTTATTTATCTTGCCATTACTTCAAATTAGTAGCTGTGGGATATTTTAAACTCTAACTTTCCAGACACATGAAATTAAACATGCTAGAAAAATTTTGGTTAGCTAACTTCTAGTTTTGCTGATAAGATTGTTTCTATTCTCAAGGAAAAATTACTAAACTTAAAGTTGATCTTGAACACTTTGACTCCTGAACATAGATCTGAATGCAGACCAAAAAAGAACAGCCAGAGAGCTCGTCTCTGCGTATTTATGTGTGCAGACGCGGCAGCGAGTCTCTCCTGGCGTGCCCTAGGGGAGCACTGGAGACTGACACCTGAACAGAGCAGAGGCGGCCTCAGCCCCACAG
>NW_004524660.1:8384713-8392072 GCF_000260255.1 Octodon degus | reverse complement strand
GACACCTGAACAGAGCAGAGGCGGCCTCAGCCCCACAGCGGCATCCGGGAAGCAGAGGAACGCCGGGAAGGCCCACAGTCCCCTGCGCGGCAGCGGTCGGAAGCTAGCACGATGGGGTGGCTAACGTTCAAGTTCACCTTGAGCAGCTGAATACTGCACAAAACATCTGTACTCATGGAAGGCAGTGAGCTGTTAACTCTTGTGGGAAAGTGAGCTACAGAAGAAATAGCCCCAAGACGGAGAGTGCTGCTAATACGGAAAATGCCAGAAGTGGATTTGAGAGGAGACCAAGCGGACAAATGATCCTGCCGCACTCTGTTCACTCCTGATGCGGGACAGGGTCTCTCCTTCCTCTGCACATTCGAGGAAGGTGGCATTGTTTGTTCATGCATTAGATACGTAAAGAGAGTCACTTGTAGGAGGCTAGAGGACTCTGGATTATGTACTTCTGTCAGGTACCTGCAGAAACCTATAATCTAAGAAAATATGTTATAAATTCTAATTTTGATGGACGGTCACACTGTTGGCAACCTAAATATGGTGATGACAATATGACTACGTGTGAAATGCTTCTGACGTCTTCATCTAAGCCAGTCTTAGCAAACATCTTTTAAAATATCAAGTGATGTGAAATGCATACACAATTATAAGTAACAAATGCTGTCTGACAAGTGTACAAATCTATAAAAAGATTATTGTTTGGAGCACATAAGTCCCAGCATATCTTACGGAGAAAAGGTAGAATGAAATGATGCATAAAAGATATATAAAGAACTCTTTCAAAATTAACACCTTTTTATAGATTCAGGCTACAAAAGGTACAATTTCTTGGATATATTACTAATTTGGAAAAATAATCACATTTTCAGCTAGTTCTACTATTTATTTTACAAAACATATGGTAAAAGTTATTGCATTATTATAGTGTAATACAGGGTCATGTTTTTCTTTGTGATCAGAATTCATGAATTCGTGTCCAAGTTGATAACCAAAGTCAGAATTTCCCAACAACATTTAAGGAAAGTCTTGAGTTATCCTGAGTACAGTGACGCGATGAACTTCCTCCATTGCTTTTACTAATGCTCGATGGAGAAATGGGAAGGAAACTGCAAAACAAGGTGGAAAGACCCAGGGAGGGGTGTGAGTTGTGATCCTGCAAGTATACCACCTGTGTAGGTGATCGGATAGTTATCTTTTCGTGAGGTTAAGGAATAAAATTATTCTCTCACATTTGCCTCAGCGAGTTCATCTTTGTGTTTTGAGCTGAAAAGATGGAGAACAGCTGACTTGCAGTCATGGGGAAAATGTGATTTAACTAACAGTAACCAGGTTTTATTTGCATGCAGTCAGTGGGAAAATATGGTTTCAGCACAGGGAACTTATTCCTTTAACTGTTTTTCTTATAAAAATGTGTGTGATGGAGTAACTTTATATTTGCTTTTCTACATCATAAATTATGAAAGGGAAGGATTTTCCTGCAGTAGAATGTGTGTTAGCATGGTTTTAAAGAGATGTGAGTGCTAATACAAGTTCATCCATAAATGTCTCTACCTAACAAAATGCTTCATATTATTAGCTAATCTAATGCTTTCTCTCCTTCATTAATTAAATGGATGTAAAAAATTAATATTCTTTTGGGCTCTGACAATCTGTATGTGATTTCTTTAATGGTTTCATTAGTAGCTAACATTATTATGGTCAAATGTTACATATCCCAAATGTTTACTTCAAAACTTACATATAATTTTCAGTTATTTATTATTCATTCCAAGCATCAGCAAATATTCCTTGCAGGCTGACCATATACTACACATTAAATTACCTCTTAGGGACTAAAAATGTAGGAAAATTGATCTCTGCTGTTAATGAGTTTACAGTTTCTTACAGCTTGCTTGGCAAATTAATTTTACAATATTTTAAAATTTCTCAAACTATGTCACCGGAGGTGGTACTGTAACAACATAAATTGTTACAGGAAAAATATTTAATCTCAAAATTGAATGTACTTTATGAATAAGTAAGCCTTATAATGAACAAAGGAGAACTGTTACCAAAAACTAAAAAGCCTCGCAGGGAAAAAGATGTGGAAAAGTCCAGCCAGGATGAAACGAGGCTCCCAAGTTTGTCTCTTTGCTCCACGTTATGAGACAGCCTAAATGGGGAATTCTGATCATGAAACCATGCTAACTCAGTTCTTTGCAACCAATACTCTATTTCTGGAAAATATGCCTTGCACAGCATCATGAAGAACTGAAATTATGAAAGAAGGATTCATAGGTTTGAAAGTTCAGCTGGTCTGAGGTGTGGAAAAGAATGTGAGGTTTGAAACACTGAAGTAAATTACTCCAGGCATGAACCCTGGGAAGGGAGGGCCGTACCCTAGGATGACCCTTTGTGGGTGCAGGAAGTACTGAATATTACTATTCATGACATTGTAGCTTCATGTCTTTATTTTTTAATCGTAACTTCCCCTACACTTGAACACTTCTACAATACTTCATTATTTTTACTTTTTTTTTTTTTTTTTTCCGGAACTGAGGATTGAACTCAGGCCCTTGTGCTTGCCAGGGAAGCTCTTATTCCACTGAGTCATCTCCCCAGCCCCTTCATTATTTTTAAAAAACAAATTTGTTACAATTTATTATTAAGTACTTGCTCATAGTATAGTATTCGCATAATCATACTTATAGGAGTATACTTCACCTTTTAAAAACAGTGGCAATGTACATTTAAAAACTTCAATCTTTTTGAACAACAAAATAAATTTTGTTAGCATCCAGATGCACCACTGAAATTTTAAAATGTATATATATTTAAACATTCACTTCCTCCTAAGTTTGCAAAGTGTCACCAATATACAACCACAGAGAATTCCATTGTGAATGCTTAGCCTTGAGCTAGACAAATATTTTCAGTTGCTATTCCAAGAGTCAAATCTCCAGTCTAATTGAAATTAGTGGTGCTAAGCTATCATCTCTGTAAGAAAAAAAAATTAAAGTTAACACATCTACAGGGCAAATAGCTTGCCAAGTCCCACTGTCTGAAGGCGCACTGCCCAAACAAACAAAAAGTAAATAAACAAAATAATTAATGTCACTTTTAGCTATTTGTGCTGAAGTACAGTGTTACTCTTTGCTTGAACGGTGCTACTGGAAGAAGTTCAAAAACAGGAAATAGAAGAGGAAAAGAGGCTCTTTCATGAACGACTGAATCCCTACTCACGAAACAGCCTGCAACTCTGAATTCCCTACGTGGAAATATGCTAATTTACTTTTACACTGGAAAAATTAAAAGCATGTAGCAATTTAATAGCTGAATACAACTCTAAACATAAAAGTTTCATCAGTTAAAATAATTTCTCACTGTCAAGGCTTGTCTTCTAGAAGATCTGAAGAAAGTAAGTTCTGCATGACCAGTCTCTCTTTAAAAGAGGCTGATTCTCAAAGAACTGAATAGTCTCATTTCGTGTTCAGATGAAAAGTCTTTATGAATACATCTTCAAGCTCCAAAAAAAGGTGGTAGAAGAAAATCTACATTTTTGGTTCTAATTTCCAATCGATTTCTTAACTTTTTTTAAAGTTCTTAAACGGAAGGGTAAAATGCATTTTTAGTGCATGGCCTGCTTTTCATTTTTTCCATCCTACTTGAGCTGACTACAAGCATGAAAGGAGACTGAAAAACTATTTCACACTAAATGTACCGCAGGGAGGGATGGAGTTAGTGGTTAGAGAGTGGGCCTTGCAGCTCAGTTCCTGCAGTTCTATTTTTGTCTAAATTCCTGGCACACTCTGTAGTCTGTTGCTTATATGGTGATCCGTGGATTCGCCTATCAGAACTGGGTGTTTGAATGATCTGTACTTCTAAAGAGTAGTATTAGACATTTGCATTTGATTTCCTGTATTCTCAGTTTAAACTGGTCCTCTGGGTGCACCCTTTGATAGAATCCTCACAATGTCTTACGTCCAGGTTTGTCTGCAGAAGTTCTGCTGTCCTTACGATGAGCAATTGCCAGTAAATCCTGAAATTACACCTCCAAATTCAGTCCACATCACTTTGTGTCATCATTACTAAAGTTCATTTAGTTCCGAGAATTAGGAAAGTCCTCTGACTAACTTGGACTGAAGAGAAACTTATGTGAAAGAAATTACCAGTGTCCCTTGTATTCTAACGAGAAATGGATCAAGCTAGATTAGGACGCATAAGAATTAAGCTTGAGGCTGGTTCTTCGCTGGAAGCACTCATGCCCCAGGCAGTACCGTCACCAGGATGGTTCTGCCACCATAACGACATGGCAAGTTCCACCTTACAAGTCACAGTGAAGCACTATAGCAGAGGGGCATTAATATGGAAAAGTTCTTTTCTGGGTCGGTCCTCTGACTCCAAAGGATGAGGCTTGTTGGTTGGTTGTCTCATATACAAAACTGTAGAACTCTGCTCCCCATTTAGCCACTTTAATAGCCCAGCATTTGGCTTCCCCTTAGGCACCATGTATTATGCGTAGGGCTTAGAACACATGAAATATAATAGTAAATTCCATTTGTTGTAGTTTATGACTAGGTGTCCCCCAAAGCCTCATGCAGTCATGGGCAGCTTCTAGAGTCTGTGATTAATTCAGGATCCAGTGCTGGAGTTATGGGTGAGAGTGCTGCTGGGATTGTGGGTGGGAGGGCCACAGTGCCCCTGGAGCAGGTAGCCCGAGTGCAATGTGAGGAAAGGCAAGATGCTTGCTCTTTGCTCCCCCCTTTTTCGTTCTTGATCTTTGGCTGTTTTCCACCACCATGAACTGCTGTTACGTGCCACTCCGCCTTGGAGACAGCCAAGTTTGGACTGAAACCCCCACAAACTGGAACCTAAATTAACCTTTCCTTTCTTAATTTTGAGTTTTGGCTATTTTGTCCCAGAAATGAGAGAGAAAAGTAACCAAGATGACATTCAAAGAATGTGCAGTCTGCTTAAGCAAGAAGGCAAATAACAACACATCTTTAATATACAAGACATTAGTGAAAAATATATCAAATGAAAAAATACGAACACATGAAAAAGAACTCCCCCTGAGAAGATTTGTAAAGTTGCAGCAGATTTATTTTAGGTTGCAAGTAACAAAACAAACAAGCAAAAATATAGCCACTGAAATGAAGTAATAGCTTTATTCTAAAGTCATGCAGCTAGAGCTCCGAAGGCCTGGGCCTGCTTCCATTAGGTCAGCAGTTTGGTGAACGATGTAAAGTCCTTGCTCTGAGTCCCAAGATGGCTATGGCAAGTGTAGAAGGGAGCTGTGTCTGTTCTTTTTACCAGAAAAGGTGAAAGATTTTCCAAACATCTCAGACTACTGCATGTTCACTTTGCATGCTCACTGACCATCCATGAGTACAAAAGAAATTTATTTAAAAGGTATCTTTCCTAAAGTTCTCAGAGATCTTCCCCGTGCTGCCTCACACAACAAGGGGCCATACGAAAGTCTTTTTCTAAAATCTTTCCAACAGTCATACTCTCTAGGCTTACTTTCCCTGTGTCCTCTGTCATTTGCCAGGTACACACTAGCGATCCATTATCGTTATATATCTGTGTGCATAGACTCCAACTACTCTTCTTCTGCATGATATATATGGTTTTCATGATACAGGAACTCTGGTTCATCTCCATCATATTCAGAGATTGCCTCCTTGTCTTTGTTGAGGTGAAACTACGTCACTGTCTCTCCATGTTTGAAAGAAGGAAGTAAGGTTAATTCTTCTGTGTTCTTCACTGCTGTCTTTGCATTAAAAACTCAGGTACACTGAGACTTGTGTCTTCTGAGCTCCTAACTTCTCTCCCCTTCCTCTCTAGGTTGAGGTACACACCCGGATTCCTCAAGATATCACCAGTAATTTAGAATGGTCCTCTCCATTTGCTCTTCTGCTTTCATCCTAGAATTAGATTATAAATTTCAAATGAAGAGCTAATCTAACACATTGCTTTAGTCTCATTTTTAGTAATACAGTAACTTAAAATTAATACATACTATAGTATTACATAGCATAGTATACAATATTATATTATAAGACAGATTAAGTATTATAATTATCGAAATGCATATTTTAGGAGCAGAAAAGCATAATAAGTGTATCTTAATACAACCTGTTGCATGGGAAAAAATATTAGCACTTTTTTCTTAATCTCTAGAGACCAACCTCAGGACCATATCCTAGACCTCAGGGTCCAAAAGTGCTTACTTTGTAAGATGTTCAATTTAAGCACCTCACTCTCTTGTTACAAACCCTTATTTTCCATCTCTTTCATTAAGCTGTTCATTCTACAGTTTGTTCCCATTTACAGAAACACTGGTCGTCTAGATCATATTTTCCCTCATGAATCCTTTTTAATTAATCATAATTCCCCTAGTCCAGTTTAAAGTTCATGTCTTCAATATAAACCATGTTCTTTCGTGGATCCTCAGCACCATTGCTCAACTGTGTGGGTTTAATTTTACGACACTGTAGAAGAGATCTGGTGCTGAGAGTCCAGCCTTTCCATATCAAAGCAACCTTAGTGTGTATGCCTTCAAGTAGTTCGCAAAAAGTCAGTTGTGAGGTGTTGGGAAAAAGCATTCTAGGAAAGAGAGCTTCGGTGGGCGAGCATGGGTGAGAGGCAGTGGCCCACTGTTCTCCGAGTGGGTTCAGGCGTTCAGCGGGCCTTTGTCTCCAGCCTCTAAACTTCACAAGGTCTCCCTGGTTTCTTTACCACTCGAGGAGGGTCAGTGTAGCTACAACAAGCTAAAGCTGATATTCCCCTTTCCCCACTCAATAGTCCATCAATAGCTCATAAAATTCAATAGTTTAAGGTCTGGTAAAACAGCCTATTATTCTGTCTTCTGTTGCTATAAGACAATTTCTAGACGACTTCTACCTTATAAAGAAAAGAAGTTTATTTGGTTCGCAATGCTGGTGAATATCCAAACAGCATGGTAATGGCCCCCTGGCTGTGTCACATCATGGTGACAAATGAGAAGCAAAGCAGCCCTATGTAGGAGTCAAGCACATAGGGTGGCCCCATTTTACAGCAATCCATTCTTACAAGAGCTAACTAATTCTAAAACACCAGCATTGGTGCACTTTCCAAGGGCGGAGTCCATCTCGTGACTATGCTACACTGGGCCCCACCTTTGAAGAGTCCCACCAACTCCACAGCACCGTCCTCAGAATCAAGTATCCAGCACCCGAGTGTCTGGAGCATACACCATATCCAAACCACAGAAGATAGTTTGTCTTGGAGGCTGGCTTTTTTCTTATGGTTACAGTTTTATTATAAAGGACATATTAGGGAAAGGTCAGGGAGGCCCCCAGGACTGTGGCTTCCACGGCCTCTTCTCAGGGGAGAGGC
>NW_004524660.1:8381828-8384248 GCF_000260255.1 Octodon degus | reverse complement strand
GCCAAGCCCACCTGGATTGCTCGGAGCGTAGGGACTGCTGTGAGCCTTGGGACCGTGCACTGTCCTGGCTGCACACCAGGGCCACTGTCATGGATGGAGAAACCCTGGTGCTAAGGAGAGCCCCTATGGCTGGCTGGCGGGCAGTAGGGGGACTGGAGGCTGGAGCGGAGGGACTTGCGGGGGCTTGTGTGGAGACTAATAAACCAGGATGGAAGGGGGTGTGTTTTTTTCGGACCTTCACTGTGAGAGATCTTCAGTGAAAAATTGATATTTTTATTGGAATTTAATGGAATTCTTTTGGTTATTTTGTTGGACAAGACTGTTGAAAGCTCAGGACAAAAGCAGGAAGGATTACCATGGTGCTATTGTGAGGAATGATAGGCTCTTGGGTTAAGAGGTGGCAATGGAGTGGTAGGAATGAGAATATTGCAGAAATGTTGGAAAGACAGGAAAAAATGATGCGATAACTGTGATATGATCCCAGAGAACATTAATTTAATGCACTGTGATTTATTTAGGGTGTTGAAAACTCACCTGTATAGGTACCAAAACATTTCAGCATGCCTGCTTTTGATAACTGGAGTGTCCAAGTTTAACAGATTCATTGATTTTATGAGGTTGGAGGAATGAACACACACTTGATTTTTGAACAAGTGAAAGGGAAATATTGATGTTTGTGTTTTTGCAAAACACAAAAGGAAAATCTGCCCTAACTGTTGGTAAATAAAACAAATTCAACTTGTCTCTCCATTTCCAAATTTTTAGTGTTAGTGATTGTGTAGACAAACTTAGTGTTCTGAACAATTTTCCCATTTGCTCATTTTCTCACGTACATATTTGTTAATGGCTGAAGTAAAGCTGACTCAGGAAATGTGGACAATTTAATGATTGGTTTAATTTTCCTACTGGTAAAATATCAAGGAAAGCCTTTATCTATTTTATGCTTTTTACATTTACTAAACGACATTGATAGACTTAAGAGCAGCAACACTTGTTTTGCAATTTTAAGGTTTTTATATATTGCATTTATACAACACAAACTGAAAGTTCACAGCTCCAGTGAGGTTGTACAAGGGAAACGCAGGTAGGCAACCCAGGCCTGAAAGGACTTAGTCCATCAGCAAAATCGAGGTTGACTTCTTGTGAGATGTCTCCGCATGTCTCTCCCCCTTGTACCTATTACTCAAGAGTAATAACTGTGCTGATATCTAATAGTATAAATCAATTTCACCTACTTTTCAACTTTATTGACATTAAATTATGTAGCGCATATTAATTTATGCCATATTTTACTCAATTATATCTGATACATTAATCTCTATTGTTGTATATAATCTTATTATTTTGTTGTTACAAACCTATCACAATTTATTTCTCTATGCTACCATTGACAGAGATTTCATTTCCATTTTTAGATATTATGTACATGTTCATATTTTTTAGTGAACATATCGGAGAATTCTGTAGCATAGATAACTTCAGAATAAAAATATATGGCTAATTTATACTTTACTTCTATTGTTTGAAAATTATAGTAGTGTGGTTATTTTAAATGCATATTGAATTCAGAATAATGAATTTCTATATACTGTTACTTTGATTGACCATAGGCTGGCCCAGATGGTTGTCCGTAAGATCATGTTAATTTCATTGATTACCCTGATTGCTCCTGTTTTTTTTTTTTTCTTCATATGTTTGCAATGCATCATGAATACCTTCACTGTGAACTGGTGCATCTGCATAGTCATCATAATCCTTTTTACTGCTACCGCTCAATCTGAGGCTCTCAAGTGCGCGAAGCTCGGATTGCTTCCGTGTGCTCCTCGTGTCTGCGCTGAGCATGCGCCCTCCGCCAGGCACCGCCAGCAGCAGCAGCAGCAGCAGCAGCAGCACCAGCAGCAGCACCAGCACCAGCACCAGCACCAGCAGCAGCAGCAGCACCAGCAGCACCAGCAGCACCAGCACCAGCACCAGCACCAGCACCAGCAGCGCCGGGCGAGCGGCCACTCCTGCTGTCCAGCAGAGGACCAGGATGCCGGGGCGAGCGAGCCGCTGGCTTCCTCCTGTACCTCCCTTTAGAAGGGGCCACAGCCAGGTGGTAGTGTTCAAGGTTCCTTTATTAGCTAACACACAGGATGCAGCCTCTGGGCTTTTTTTGCTGACAGAAATTAAAACTAGCCTTAGAAATGTAAAGAGCGCTTAGCCCAACAACAGACTCATTTTCCTCTGGGAAATGTTCCCGTCTGTGAGTCCAGCCATACTCCAGCAGCAGAGAAGCTGGCAAGCGTAAGTTTCATCATTCTTGGAAAACTTTGTTTGCAGCATGCGTTTTGGATGACCCCACACATCTCACAAATTACACCGTAAAAGTCCAATTGCCTTTCAAAGTAGGGTTGTAGTTTAGAAGGCATCATGGTGAC
>NW_004524660.1:8364848-8381648 GCF_000260255.1 Octodon degus | reverse complement strand
GCGTTTTGGATGACCCCACACATCTCACAAATTACACCGTAAAAGTCCAATTGCCTTTCAAAGTAGGGTTGTAGTTTAGAAGGCATCATGGTGACCTACAGGAAATAAAACACGCACACACACACACACGCAACACGCATGCACACACACACTCACACATGCACACACTCACGCACGCACGCACACACACTCACGCACGCACACATGCACACACACATGCACACACACACTCACGCACGCACACACGCACACACACATGCACACACACTCACGCACACACATGCACACGCATGCACACACACATGCACACACACACTCACGCAAGCACGCACACACACACACTCACACATGCACACACACACTCACGCACACACACACTCACGCACACACGCACACACACTCACGCACACACACTCACGCACGCACGCACACATACACTCACGCACGCACACACGCACACACATGCACACACACGCACACACACGCACACTCACGCACGCACACACACACTCACGCACACACGCACACACACGCACACGCACTCCTAACTGGCCTAGATTCAGGGTCAGCAGTAAAAGCCGTTGTTAGGAGGTGTCTGGAATTGCTCTGAGTCAACCTCAAGGCGACCTCAGCATCCATCCAGACTTACCTTCGACGAAGTGAGCCTGCTCCGTGGTGGAAGGAGAAGGACTGGAAACCGCGCCGCGCCGACTTCACCTTTGCTCAACGGATGCCACGGTGCAGCCGTAGCTGGGAAGTGACAGGAGAGAAAGGAGAAAAGGACAATGCCAGGTTCAGGGTCAAGATGACCCAAATTCTGAAAAGGAGACAAAATTACTGCAGCTCAAGTAAGGAGCAAGTATTCTACTTTAATATACGTATAGCTTTACATGCAATTAATGTAAAATTCTACTTTGTTAGTCCCATTGAATTTTCAAAATCCTCTGTAGACCATTCTGTTAACCTACATTTGAGTTCAGAACTTTGGATCAAAGACAAGGTTATTTCCTCTAGGCTTCAATATTTTTTATACAGTGGGCACAAGCGTAAGATTATTGCTGTCAAAAAGATCACTTTGGGAGAATATTCTTTATGGCAATACATTTGTTCTGACTATAAGGTAATAGTTTCATTTTCTGAGAAAGAGACCCTTAAATTTTATTGGGTGAGGAATTTTGGTATAAAGCTTTGGAGACATAGGTAGAGAAGTGTACTTACGGTATATGATCATACTAATATATAAATACTTTATATATAATTGTATCTGTCATTAATACTGTGGGAACATTGATTCTTTTTCACACTCAAATTGCATGAAAAAGTTTAACTCATGCCCAACAATTTCTGTTCTGTGCTTTAGAGGAGCATTTCCACTTGTTTAAAAACTGAACACATTTATAATTTAGTTTAGCATGGGACCCTATTAACCAATGTGGCTGATGACATAGCTTTCATACAATAGGTGCATTTTGATAAAATACAGAATTTAAACAATAATTTTATAGAGAAATACGACTTCTAGTTTAGTACACAATTTCATAAATGATACGTGCATGTTAATAGTCCATTATAAGCCACCACTGACATGTCCATAAACCCAGGTTTTCCTATACGACTTTCCTCTCTGTCTTGCTTTCTGATCTCATACCATATTCCTAGGCAGATGCTGATCTGGATTCTGTCTCTATGAGCTTGTTTGCATTTTACAGTTCCATAGTCTAGAATCATACTACAGGGACACTTCTGTAATTCTGTTCACTGGCTTCCTTCATTCATGTGTTTTTGAGATTTACCCATGTTGCTGCATTTGTTAATGTAACACCCCTCTTCCTGCTGAGCAATATTTTACTATATAAATATACTACATTTCTTTTCCTATACACAAATTGTTTCCAGTTTGAGGCTACTGTAAATAAAGCTGGTGATAATATTTACCCATGTCTTTTTATGGAAAGTTACTGATTCAGTGTTACTGGGTAATCACCCAAAGAAGTAATTTTGAATATGACTATTGAATTTTTAAGAAACTACCAAATATCTTGCCCCATGTATTCTTGTAGTTGGCAGTTCAGAGACTATCAATTGCTCTCCATCCTTACCAACACTAGGTACAAGCTTATTAATTTCACCCACTTCACTATTTAGGGGAATAGTGTTATCTCAATATAGTTTTAGTCTTCAGGTCCCTTATATTTTATGGTCAGAATTTTTATATGTAATTACTTGATAATCATGCGTACTCTTTTATAAAATATCCATTTAAACATCCTGCCTATTGCATTGTTATTTTTGCATTCTTATAAAGAGTTTTGAAAGGTCATTGAAAGCCTTTTATAATCTATGGTTTATGATTGTTGTTTCATTTTTTTAAGCTGCCTTTCACATGCAGAAATTTTAAAGTTTTGATAAAATTCATTTTATTCTATGATTTTTTTCAGTTTTCTAAACTAAGAAATGTTTTTACATTTAGGTCACAGAGACGTTAACTGATAGAGTTTATTAGCTATATCATAACTGTATCATGTATGAACAATATATTGTGAATTAATTTTTATATATGGTGTAATGTACTATTTATTTTCTTAGATGGGAGAGGTGTATGTGTACTTGCAAAACATGAGGACAATTTGTGGAAAACAATCATTTTTCTTTTTTTGCCATTTTAATATTTTTACAATCTAATAAATAGTTTTCTTGATGAATGTAGTCGTGAGAGTTGTCCAGCAGTATTCAAGTGACGGTTTTCCTGATTGGTCTGTAGTCCTCAATAAGTGTAGGAAGTTACTGTATGAAACATCTGTCAAGCTGGTAAGACTGCACTGACGCGTCCATCATTGTCAGGACTGCTGGTCACATGGGCACATTTACCCCAGATCACCTTGCCTCCTTGTGTCACAAGGCCCAACTCGCTCACATTACCTCAGTCACTGTTCCTTTGGTAATAACATCCCAAGTTATATACAGTGGCGATGAAGGATTCTTCTTCACACCAAGTATTGGCA
Organism: Octodon degus; assembly: GCF_000260255.1. NCBI lineage: Eukaryota > Metazoa > Chordata > Mammalia > Rodentia > Octodontidae > Octodon > Octodon degus. Next base: position 8,378,646 of record NW_004524660.1, on the reverse strand, counting down.
GGCAAAATGTGGCTTTCAGTTCAGGATGTGTAACATGGGCCTTCTTAAAACGTAAGCTCATTGACCTAATGAATCTTTCATATTTAGGTGGTTGTCTTGTAAAGCCATCTCCAACAAAGCAGACATTAGTAACTGTCCTCTTTCATGCCTTCTTTTTTCTCTTTCCAGTTTGAATAACTTTTAATACTTCCATTTCTCCTTGGGCATGCACTTTGGGCAGAGAAACTACCCATTTTCCCACCTTTTCTTTTTGTTTCTATTTAATCATGTTGGAAAGTACTTTTGCAGGAGACTGTTCCTCTCTGTCCAGCAGGTAGGCAGGTCCTGCTCCTTGTGGAGTCCTTTCGTCCTTCTTTTGTTTAGTGTTTCTCTTTTCATGCATCTTGATAATCTTCATTTGTATTTTCTCAGCATGGTGCTGTTCGTGGTGGAGCTTAGACTTCAGACCAATCTTTTCTTTTTTTTCCTTCTTTGAACATTCATTAGCCTCTCAACTTTTCTTCTTTCTCTTTTTCTCCTGGTAATCCAAACGATACCCGTAGTGTTTATGGTGTAATTCAATGTACTCATTCTGTGGCATGAGGGCAATTTCAGAGCCACCATGGGTGGCCTTGGGTGTGCAGAGAAAAGTCCTAACTTTGGGGTCTCCCAGACAAAGAAATCATGTTTCTATTAAGACTTTTATGAATCTTTGTAAAAATTTAATTATTTATAGATAAGTTGTGATTGAAAAATATGGTGGACATTTATATTAAGAAATTTATTATAGTTAAAACACACTGCTAATTATTTGCTCTCTGATTGCTCCCCCTCACTTTGAAAATACCCCTCATCCTTGCCAGTATGAGTCAGTTACTTCAGTTGTGCCATCTTCGATGTCCTGAATCTATTCAAAACATGAAGCTTATCGTGATGATTTTCACCTTGTGGAGAACCCAGGATCCCATAGTACTAGATCTGCTAAATAAAGCTGGTGAGCACACACAGTTCAGAAGGAAGAATATTGGGCCAGGAAGATAGCTCAGTAGAACAAGCGCTTGCCTGGCAAGCACAAGGTCCTGAGTTCAATCCCTGGTACTACAAAGCAAACACACACACACACACACACACACACACACACACAAAAGGAAGAATTTTAAGAAGTATTGATCATAACTTAAGTTGTAGTGTAATACATTTTTTTAATTTAAATATTCTCCCTATATTTGGATCACAATTGATAGATTGTGATCACAATCTATCTCTGGATTCTGTTTCATTGATGGTCATATTACCAGAATGGCATAGTTTTCATTGTAATTTCTACAGGCTACTTGATTTTTTTTTTTTTCGGTACCAGGGATTGAACTCAGGACCCTGCGCTTGCCAGGAAAGAGCTTATTCTACTGAGCCATCTTTCCGGCCTTCTACAAACTACTTGAAATCAGATGTTACATAATCTAAAATTAGTTGACTTTTAAAAAAAATTTAAAACTTTCTCCTTTCTGTATGAGCATTGAAATCAGCTTCTCAGTTTCTAAGAAAAAGGTTGCTGATGTTTTGAGAGGAATTATGTTGAATCCATTGATCAACTTAAAAATCAACAATAATGTTGAATCATCTGACCAGTTAATATGGCATATTCATGTTATTTGTTGAGATCTTTTTTCTGCTCTTGATGCTATTTAGTTTTATTTTGCAAGTTTTCCTGTTTTGTCAGCCATATCCCTATGTATTTCAGTTATTTGCATGTTAATGTGCATGGTTCTTTTATTTATCTATTTATTTTTATTTTCAATTTTATTTTATTTTATTTGGAAGAGTAAAAACAAAAGCAAAACCAAATAGTAGAAACAAAGACAGAAGCAGGGCAACATATAGCAATGTATATGTTAACAGATTTTTCAAAACAAAAACAACTAATTAACAATAGGTGTTTTATTATCCACTTTTATCATCAAATCTGTTGCTCAGATTATCAGAAAAAGTTATGCAAGATTAGACAAATAATTATTAATCCTTGCTCTCAGGAAACCTTATTTTTTAACTGTCCTTTTTACTTTTTAAAAATTTATTTTATAGAAATTATAATAATTGATAAGACATCAGAAATGGTACATATTTAGAAGACCAAGGTAAGAGACATTCAACCATGGGTTTTGTAGTACACATTGCTGTTCTCAATGTAGTTGCTCAGATTGAAGATACCAGCATACAGAAATTGTTAAGGTGAAAATTGTAAACATTAACTGCTGTTTTCAAAACACTGATGGAAATCATCAGTACCATCATCTCAGCCACTGTACCTATGCTTGCATGGGTTCCCCCCCCCTTTTTTTCCTATCTTTTCTCCTTTCTCTCATCTTCATTGTTTAATTGTTAAATTCAGTTTCTTGCCATTTTACAATATCTCATACCTTTCAGGTTCATGTACTACGGAGAAATCTGGATCTGATCTATTTTACCTACAAGCATAGCCTCTAGTTGCATCCACTCCCCTGAAAATGACTCATTTGTCTTTCTTTATAGCTGAGTAATACTCCATTGTATAAAAATACCACATCTTGGGGCCAGGGAGCTGGCTCAGTGGAATAAGCGCTTCCCTGGCAAGTGCAAGGGCCTGAGTTCAATCCCTGGTTCCACAAAAACAAAAACAAAAAAACAAAACAAAAAAATACCACATCTTTTTCATCCATTCCTCAGGTGATGGGCATTTTGGTTGTTTCCAAGATTTGGCCATGACAAATTGTGCTGCTATAAACACGGGTGCACATGTATCAGTATGGTATGATGTGTTCAGTTCTTTTGGAAATATATCCAGAAATGGAATAGCTGGATCGAATGAGATTTCCAGTCCTACTTTTGTGAGGAGTCTCCACACTGACTTCTGTAGTGTTGTGCCAGTCTAGATTCCCGTCAAAAGTGGAGAAGGAATCCTGTTACTGCATAGCCTTTCCAGAATTTGTTGTTAGTTGATTTCTTTATGATAGCCATTCTTTCTGGGGTGAGATGATATCTCAGTGTTGTTTTAATTTGCATTTCTCAAATGACCAGTGCTGTTGAGCAATCTGTTATGTATTTATTTTCTACTTGTATTTCTTCCTCTGAGAAGTGTGTATTCATCTCAGATGCCCATTTTTTTTAATTGGGTCTTTGAATTTGGGGACCTAATCTTTTTTAGAACTTCATATATTCTAGGTAGAAGACCTTTGTCAGCGATTTTTGATTAAATATTTTCCCAATTTATGGGTTTTGTTTTCACTCTGTTGGTGATTTCTTTTGACGTGAAACACCTCATGAAATAAGATTCCAGTTGTTGATTCTTTGAAATATTGCCCATGAATTTTGTTTGTTGTTCAAGAACTCTGCCTAGCCCACAACTTCAAGATTTCTACCTATTTTCTCTTCCAGCATGTTTAGTATTTCTCTTTTAATGTTTATATCTCTAATTCATTTTGACTTTACTTTAGGGCATTTTGATAGACCTGGGTCTAGTTTTAGTTTTCAGCATGTGGAGAGCCGATTTTTCTAGCACCATTTATTAAAGAGGCTGTCTTTCTTTCAGTGAGCATTTTTGGCACCTTTGTCAAAGGGAAGATGGCTGAGTGTGTTTGTAGTTGTATCTGCATCTTCTAATCCAGTCCATTGATCCTTGGGTCTACTCTTTTGCCAGTACTATGCTCATTTTATCACAGTAGCTTTGTAATGAAATTTCAAGTCAGGGATTGTAATGCCTCTTTCCTTGCTTTGTCACCCAGGATTGCCTTACTATTCTAGGTCTTTTTGGGTTCCAAATACATTTTATGTATGATTTCTATAGATCTGTGAGGTATGTAGATGGTATTTTGATAGGGATTAAATTAAATCTGTACAGTTTTGGGATTATGGCCATTTTCAAAATGTTGGTTCTTCCTATACTCAAGCAAGTCATATCTTTCAATTTTATGAAATCCTCTTCAATCTCTTTTTTTCAGAATGTTGTAATTTTCATTGGATATTTCTTCAACTTCCTTTGTTAGATTAATTCCTAAGTATTTTATTTTTTGCATGCTATTGTAAAGGGTATTGTTTCTCTAATCTCTCTCTCTCAGTGAGTTTGTTAACTGTGTAGAGGAATGCTATTGATTTTTTTTGGTGTTAACTATATCCTGCTATGCTACTAAATTTATGTATTAATTCTAGGAGTTTCTTGGTGGAGTTTTTTGGGTCTTCCAAGTGGAGAATCATGTCATCTGCAAATGATAGTTTAACTTCTTTTATCTATTCTTGTTTTATTTCTCCCTCTTGTCTAATGGTTCTAGGTAATGACTACAGAACCATATTGATTAGGAGTGGTGACAGTGGACCCTTGTCTAGTACCTGATTTGAGAGTGAAAGATTTCAGTTTTTCCCCATTTAGAATTATGTTGACTGTTGGATTGTCATAGATGGCTTTTATGAGATTGAGGTAGATGCCATCTATTCTAGTTTTCTGTAGGGCTTTGAACATGGGTGAGTATTGAACTTTGTCAAAAGCCTTTTCTGCATCATGTGAGATGATCATGTGTTTGTGGCTGTGGTTCAATTGTTATAGTGTATTACATTTATAGATTTACACATGATGAACCATCCTTGCATCTCTGGGATGAATCCTACCTGGCCATGGTGTATAATCTTCTTGATAATTTGCAATATTCTATTTGCTAGTAATTTATTGATGATTTTTGTGTGTATGTTCAAGACAGAGATTGGTCTGTAATTCTCTTTTTTGGTTGAATCTTTTCTCCATTTTCGGTATGAGTATAATACTTGCCTCCAGGAATGATTTTTGGGAATATTGCTTCCTTTTCAATATCATTGAAGAATTTGAGGAGTATTGGGATTAAATTTTCTCTAAATTTCTTGCAGAATTTAGCTATGAATCCATCAGGACCTGGGCTTTACCTTTGTTGGTAAGTTATTTTTATTACATTTTCAATTTCATTGGCTTAAATTGGGTTATTCAGTGTTTTTATATTGTCTTGATTCAGTTTTGATAATTTGTGCCTATCTAGGAATTTGTCCAATTCTTCTGTGTCTTTGGTTCTGTGAGAATAAAGATTTTCAAAATAGCTATTGGTGATCATTTGAATTTCCACAGAATCTGTAGTAATTTCACTCTTTTTATTCCTTATTGCTTAGATTTGAGTTTTTCTTTCCTCTTTTTGATGAGGTTGGCTAGATTAATTTTGCTTAATCTTAGGGACAGCCAGATAGCTCTGTGGACTAAAGCACCTGAGTAGGCAGATGAAGGGACCTGGGATTGATCCCCAGGGGGCCATGCAGGCCTCAGCCCCAGGGCATGCTGAGACCACGATTGAAAGTGGGTGTGGTAGTACACCCTGTAATCCCAGCACTCAGGAGATGAAAACAGGAGGCTCACTGGAAGTCTGATCTGTGTAGTGAAACTCTGTAGACCCTGTACTAAAAGACATAAAATTAAAAAAAAAATACTTAGTCTTTCAAAGAACCAGCTTTTGGATTCATTAATTCTTTGTCTTTTGTTTCCTTTTTTCAATTGCATTAATTTCTGCTATAACCTTTACAATTTCCTCCTGTCTTTGGGCTTTGGCTTGGTTTGCTCTTCTTTTTCTAAAAGCTTGAGGTGTACCTTAAGAGTATTTATTCGTTCTCATTCTGTTTTGCTAACATGTAAGCTCTTCATTATAAATTTCCCTCTGAAAACTGCATTCATTACATCCCACAGTTCCAGTAAGTTTTGTTTGAATTTTTGTTGGATTGTAGATAATGTTTAGTTTTTATTTAATTTCATCTGTAACCCATTGGCTGCTAAAGAGGTTGTTATTTAATTTCCATATGTTTATGGGGATTTTGTGGTTTCTTTTGTCATTAATTTCCAGTTTCATTGCACTGTATTCAGACAATATTCATGGGATAATTCAGTTTTCTTGCATATACTTAAGCATGACCTAAGGACTAGTATGTGGTCTATTTAGGAGAACATCCTGTATGCAGTTGATATGTGTATTCAGATGTTGTTGGGTGGGACACTCAATATGTGTTCACTAAGTCCATTTGTTCGAAGGGCTGGTTTAGTTCTGCTAACTCTTTTCCATGTTTTGTCTGCTTGACCTATGTTTTTGAGATAAGCGGGTGTTAAGGTCTCCTGTTCAGATTCTGACATTATTAGATTTTTCATGTCCATTAAAATTTGTTTTTTATAGTTGGGTGCTCCCATATTTGATGCATATATATTTATGACTATCTCTTCCTCTTGAATTTTTCCCCTAACCAGTATGTAGTGACTTTCATCTTAGCCTGCTAACAGGATAGTTATCCCTGGTTTTTTCTGAGGTCCTGGAGCATGTAGTATTGTTTTCCATCATTCGACTTTCAGCCTATGAATTTTTTATGGGTTAAATGTGTTTCTTGTATACAAGATATTGTTGAATTTTGTTTCTTAATCCACTCTGCCAACTGATTTCTTTTAATTGTGTATTGAGTTCTTTTACATTAGTGGTATTAATTGATATGTATTAACTTATCTTTGCCATGTTATTTTCCTGTTTTTGGCTCCCTATTTTTCTCCTGTGCTTGTTTGCCCTGTTGGGTACATTCTTTCAATTGTCATTCTTGGAATTGTGATCGTTTTGATCCCTTTCTAGAACATCTTTTACTACTCTGTGTAAGGTTGGTTTGGTTGTTATGAATTTCTTTAGTTGTTCTTTGTCATGGAAGTATTTTACTTCTCCATTAAACTTGAAAGAGAGTTTTGCAGGATATATCAGTCTGAGTTGGAATTTGTTTTCTTGTAGGATGTGAAATACTTCGCTCCATCCTTTTCTTGACTTGATGGTTTGTGAGGAGAAATTTGCTGTTATTCTTATGGGTTTTCCTTTAAATGTGATCTTTTTGTTTTCTGTACTGGCTTTTAGTAAGATGCTCTTGTACTGAATTTCTGGGATCTTGATATTATATACCTGCATGTAGTTTTAATTGCATTAATATTATTTAGATTTCTAAATACCTTGGTTACCTGAGTGTCAGATTGTTTCCCCATAATTGGGATGTTTTATGCTATTACTTCTGCCTATATTCATTTTACATCATTTGTATTGGCTTGTTCTTTCTCATTGATGCCTATTAGTCTCATGTTGTTCATCTTTGCATTATCTTGTAGCTGGTGGATTATTATTACCTGGATGCTAGTTGTTTTTAAGAGATCTTTCCTTACCTTTTTGCTAGCTGCAATGTTGTCTTCAAAGTCTGAAAGTCTGTCTTCACTTTCATTTAAGTGGTTTTGCCAACTTTTGATGGAGTTTTTTAATTTCCTGTATATCTCTTTGAATCTGTTCCATGCATTCTATTCCTTTATTATATTGCTCAAAATTTCCGTCCTTGTTTCTCTGTTCTCCATTTTTAATCACCATCTTCTTTAGAAACACTTAGTAATTCTTTCATTATAGTTCTCATTTCTTTTTTTACTTGCGAGATTATTTCTTAACCAATTTCCTCTGTACACCCTTCTACAGTTATTTCTTTACTTCAGTTGCCATTATTTCAAAGATTTCAGGTGTATGACTCCCAATTTCTCATACTCTGATGCCTCCTGGATTTGTTCTAGGTGAACTTGGGCCCAAGATTGCATTTTGCTCCTTCTTTTTGTCATTTTCTATTTCAGAGAATATTCTTTATTTTGGTTCATGTGATACGTTTTGGTGAAAGTTTGATAGGAGGTAGCTGGATCTCTGCACTAAGAACTTCTCCGTAAAGGGTCTGTTCTTTAGGTATCTACCGCGTGCCTGTCAGAGACTGCTGTTCTGTGTGTACCCCAAAGTGTTGCCTTCTCTGATGATTTAGAATGAGGTACTGGTTTTTGTTTGGCCCTGTCCTCCATTCTTCTGTTTAGGGCTTTGGTAAGGCTATTGCCTGGGTGCCTCCTGATATTATTACCCAAAGGAGAACATGTGGTTAAGGCAGATATGGTATTCTATTTGTAGTAGCACATTAGCAATACTAAAGACTGTGAAATTTAGAAATTAACAAACTTTTGTAACTAACAGTTGTGTACTTTAGACCATAAGAGTAAACATTATAGCTGTATAAGAAAACAGATCATAAATTGGGAATTTCTATTTAAATTAGATCCCCTGAGTTCTGTCTTGACACCTCCCCTTTATGTACCTGGAATCTTCCAGGCAAACTAATTCAGCCAAGCTACCTCCTGCCACCTCTGTGCCGTGAGGATCCTCGCCTTAGGTGGGGTCTTAGCCTGGCACTGTGTGTTCAGCAGGATGCCTCAGCTCCCTGGGTCTAGTTCTACTGAACCTGAGCCTGACTGCCCAGCCCGGCTCGGGTCTGCCCTCCGGGCTCTCAGCTGCCCTCTGCTGTGTCCTGCTGAAGTGGCCCAGGGGGCTGTGCACTGCCGGCTGGCTGTTGGGCTGGCAGCTGCTTCCTGCTGCCGGTGCTGTCTTTTACATTGCAATTTATTTTTTCCTTTGCATTTCTTGTGCCTAGAAATTGATTTTGTACATGTGTCTTGTGCTTTTCAACTTTAACAAGGTGATTTTTAACTTCTTGTTTCTACATAATTAGATATTTTCTCTTTTTGATGTTTAATTTAATTCTGGTATTCTCAATAACATAATTCATATGTATTTCATTGATAAATTTTATTGGATTTTGTTTTATGGACTAGGATACTGTCCGTCTTAGTGACAGTTCATTGTGCATATGGAATGCTGCCCATCTGTGTGCCGTAATAGGCAGCAAGTAGCATAGCCTTGGTGACATCAAAGTAGTCCTTCAGTTCCAATTGTTTGGTTGCTACAAGAGAGAAATATTGAAATAAAGACGATCATTTCGGGCCTGCCCGCTTACCCCTGCAAGTGTGTCAGGTTTTTCTACTGCATTTTGGAGTTCCATAGCTTGGTACCCAGACACGGAAGTGTATGACCTCAGTACGAATTTGCCCCACTTTCTGGACTCAATTCCTGTTAATCCAGAATCGGCATCTACTTAATCTAATGCTAACATAAAAGATCTGTTCCCATTATTCTGCATTCAGCCTTTTATTTCTTTGTGTAAAATTGATTTGTTGTAAGCAGCTCATATATGTACCCTGCTTTTTAAAAGTAATTTGGCAGACACTTTTTGCTTGCTGTGATGTTCGGGGTGGTTATCTTTAATATATACATATATAGGTTTAAATTTGTCATCCTCCTAGTTATTATTATTTGAATGTCTAATTTATTATTTTTTCCTTCTACTTTCTTTGGGATTGGATGTTTTAATTTTTTATCTCTTGTTTTTTCTATTCTGGATCATTTGTTGATTTGATTGGGATAAGTCTGTATTATTATTATTATTATTATTATTATTATTATTATTATTATTGGAACTGGGGATTGAACTCAGGCCCCCGCGCTTACCAGGCAAGTGCTTATTCCACTGAGCCATCTCCCTGGCCCCAAGTCTGTTTTACTATAATAGTACTTTCTTTACTTTATAATTTACATCTTAACTCACCACACTCCATTTTAAAACATTCATTTCAATCTTCAAATATGTAATATATATTCTTATTTTTCTTGTGGCATTGTTTTTTCTAAATGAGGTAAATATATGTATAAAATTTGAAACATAACTTATATAAGTTGTAACTCCACAATATGTTATTTTTAATTAAACAATCATAGTTTTTGAATACTTACATAATAAAAGGATATATATATATATATATATATATATACAGTTTCTAGTTTTAGTGGGAACATGCATCTATATGGATATTTGTTGCTCCTGTCTGAGCACCTTCCTTAGCGTAATCTGTTGCAGACTACGCTGGGTGGCTATGGTACTTGTGACCCGACCTCCGAGCTGTTCAGGCCTCTTCCCAGGAGCCCCCGAATAAGTCGGTGTTTGAGCATCGGGATGTCTGAGCCTGGAGGAGGAAGCCATGTTCTTAGGAAGTGGTGGAAGCTCAGAGCGAGAGGCAGGGCCTACTAAGAGCTCCCAGATCATGGGAAGGCACGCTCAGACAGCATCAGGAGACCTGTCTCTTCTTTCTCTTCATTCCCAGCCAGCAGTGAGCAGACTGTAATCTGTGACATTCCACCTCTGGGATTACTGTGCTGTCACAGACTTAAAAAGCAATGGAGCCAATTAATAATGTCTAAATCTTTCAGCACTGTGAACCAAACTAAACCTTTTAATTTATAAACTGATTATCTTAAATACAATACTCATTACAAGAACAGAAAACCGCTAAACTCCAGGAGGGGACTGTGACTGGCAGTGCAGCTGATGTGACGAATGTCCTTGCCTTTACTACGATCCACTCTATAGCAAAGCTGACGAGAGTCCAGCCCTGCGAGGGTGCTACGCTGGGTACGACTGCGTTCTTCACAAGAGACTCACTGTGTCTTCCTCCTGCCTTTGGGGAGCACGGTATCATCGGGTGAGCTGCTTGTGAAGAAGAGGATGGCAGGAGAAACTACTGGCCTCGTCCCGGAGCTAAGGGCAGCCTCCAGCCATGCCAGCAAGACCTAAAATTTCTGGTCGTAGAAACTCAAGGAAATTAATTCTACCAAAAACTAAAATGGTGTTCTTCATTTGACCCTAAAGAGAATGCAGCCCTGTTGGCAATTTATAGTTTGATGTGATCCCAAAGAGCAAAGTCCAGCTACCTATGAAATAATAAAAGGCATATTGTTCTAAGCTTTTAAGTTTGTGAATACTTGTTATATGTAAATAGAAAATTAACAAAGTGGGTTTGTGACATAAAATATTTCAGTGCTTTTGTCTGAACACACCTTTACTCTATTAGTACTTAAACATTTGACCACAATTTTATCCAAATACAATATTTATTGCTATTAGCTACTGTATACGTGTTCCTCTGTATATAATTTTTCCTTATCTCTAAGAGCTTTTAAGATTTTATTCTTTATTAGTTCTTTTGAGTAATTTCATTATCATGGGCACTGGTTTAGCTTTCTGTTCTTTTTCATCTTTTTGTATGTACTTATAGGTGATGGAGTTTTCCATTTCCAGTGTTACTGGAATATGAAGCATGTCAACGGTTACAGTCTCCAGTTATGCGCCCCCCCCCCATCTCCTGCAGAAATGACAGTCACATCTACGTGGTGCTATTTGAAGCTGACTCATCTCTGATTAATGGTCGACTCATTTTTAAAGTTCTTTTTACAAACACATTTCCTTCTTGAGAGTTTTTATTTCTATTACTTCCAAGTTCACTGATAATTTATGCGACAATACATAATCTGGCTATTAATCCTACTCAGTAAATTTTTAAATAAACTTTCATTTCATTTTTAAAAAGCAGTGGAGTTTTGCAAAAATTGTAAAAACAGTGCAGAATGTTCTCATTTATAACACATCCAGATTCCTCTGTTGTTCACATGTGCATTAGCCTGGAACATTTGTCAAAAATAATAAATCTCTATTCATACATTATGACTCCATAAAGTACAGATGGTATTGATTTGTTTCTTTTGTCTTAACCTAATGTTCACTTTTTGCTCCAGGTCTTACCTGGGATGGGGCCTTGCATTTATCCACCAAGTCTCATAAGGTTTTCCTAGACTGTGGGGTTAGCTTTCTTTCAAATTATTGATCTGTAGGGTTTTGACAAGTAACTAGTCGTATATTTTAGGACACCCCTCAGCTCTGATTTTTAAATGTTTGACTGTACAAAGATTCTCTGCTTAGTGAAGGAAAGCGCAGAGACGAGGTATAGTTCTTAACGATTTATGTCAAGATTATAGGTTGTCAGTGTGACTTAAATTCGTTGGTGTTAACCGTGACTGCTGCTGGAGTAATGTTTGCAGGTTTCTCCACTTGAAAGCCATTCTGCCTTTCTTTTCCCTAATGAGCTTTTTTGGAAGTAAATCACTGTCTGTAATTGTATTTCAAAGTAAGGACTATGTGCATCTTTTTGAGAAAGAAATACCTATGTAAATTATCTGCATAGCAGAATTGTCTACTTTAAAACAGTTCTTTAAATTCAATCATTTATTTATATCATTTCAGTTCATGGGTATTTATTTTGTATTTTGAGTTGTAAGTCAATATTGGCTTTATTTTGTGGTTAAATGTTTCAGCTTTGGCATGGGTGCACGTTCTGCTGGCTCTTGTTTCTTCTGCCAAAGTTCCACCTGAGTGTCCCCTTTTTTCTTGCACTGCGCAGTGCTCTGAACTCTTCTTGTGGACTTTCTGGCCCTGGAGTCACTTGCTTCTCCAAGAATCCTAGTTTTTTAGCTGTGAGTAGCTGTTAATTGAGAGCAGTGTGCTTGGCATGCTTGTGTGTAATAAAGACAGACTCCAGTTTTGATGTTCGCTACTGACAGCTTCACAAAGCGCCCCTCCTTTCTCCCTTGTGTCCCACATCTGAGACGCTTAGAAAGTTCCCACATAGGAACAAAAGTCTTAGAAGATCCAAGCCAAGCAGGGTCCATCTGTCCCTTCTGCGTGCAGCTGGGATTGATCATGCCGTGCCAGGCTCCAACCATAATGAAACCAAAACCTCTTTGCAGACTCAGTCTTTTCCGACCCACTTGAGAGTCTGCTTGCTGCCTCTCGAAAGTTACTCTATGCGCCTAATAAACTTTTTATATCTTTCTCGAGCGTGGCTGGAATCATCAGTCTGAGCATGCAAATCAAATTTTGTATGAAGAATTGATTCCACCACTGAAAGGGGTCGCCACAAGACATTGCTACTACAGTGTTATTTCTCCTAGAGTAGTGTTGCTGAAACAAGCAAAGAAGGACATTTTCACACACTGACCCATGTGTATACAACGTCTGTAAAGTTATAGACACGTGTGCACGCGTAGTGTCTACATGAAGTCAAGCATGAATTCCAGTAGATGTCTTCCCAGGACAAATAAGCAATACATGTAGTAGTTCAGTCGACATGTCCTTCTTGTCCTTACCCTCCTACCAGCGAGAAATCTGGCTCTCACATTCACCATTCACTTGCAGAACTTTTACATGTTAATAGTTTAATGGTATACATGTTAATGACTTCAGAATCCTTAATTTCCAACCTCTATATTCAACTTGTCAGATTTTGTATTCTAAACTGGCGTTCCTCCAGTCTCACAGACGTTTCTTCATTTTTCTTGTATAGATTGAGTTTAATTCGACTGTGTGGCTACATGGCTTTTGATATTCATACAACATAGTCTGTATACGACTAGTGCCATGTAGAAAAGATTCCTCATTCTAAAATATCTCTCGCTGCACCTAACCAAAGCTCCCACTCGTCCGAATCCCTAACAGCTCATGTGTGTGCCAGGTTTACTGTTTGCATGTCAGAACATCAAAATTCTAAAATACATATTGAAAGTCCTTCTAATATGCCTTCTGTGGAGGGTTGCTCCCTTCACTGATCAGTATGGAGTAAGGACTCTTCTCTTCCTTTTGTGCGATTTTCTAGATTATTCTCTTCTGCCGATGAGTATTCCACAGTATGTGCGAGTCACACCTTATTTAACCACTAACTTGTTAAAAGATACCTTGGCTGCTTGCAGTACTTAAAAATTATAAATTGAGCAAGGTTCCCATGGAATGTCTTGTGCAAGATGTTGTAGTGTTATATTTTCAAATCATTTTAGTAAATGCAGGACAACATTCCTGTTAGAAAATTTTATTAGACTATGTTTAGCTTTGAAAGAAATTGGAAGACTCAATACTATTATGGACTACTGGACTCTTTTAGAGTATTTTGCTAAGTTAACACACTATAATATTCAAATGATGGAACTAAACAAAAAAGGGGATACAGATGAATGTCCATTTTGTATCTGTGTATTCA
>NW_004524660.1:8351235-8362483 GCF_000260255.1 Octodon degus | reverse complement strand
CAAGTTTTATTTTATATTAATATTTCTAACAACTATGCGGCGGTACTCATTGTTTTAACCTGCATTTCACCAATGACAAATACGGTTGACAATATTTTAATGTACATTTGATTATTTTATTATTTTCCATCTGTGTGTCTTCTCTTGCGAGAAATCTGTCAGCTCTTTTGTCCGCAGCATAACTTTTGCTTTCTGTTGGGTTTCAACTACTCTGTGGTTTTGTATTCAAGACTTCTGATGCTTTTGAAAATGCTTCCATTCTATCCCACATTCTTTTTGTAGAATATATCTCATATATTGGAAGTTTTAAATTGAATGAAGTCTAAATTAGCAATTTCTTTTTAATGCATCATGCTTTTGATGTTACCTAAAAATATCTTCTAATTTTTTCTCAGAAGTTGATAATAATATGTTTTGTACTTAAAGCTCTGATGTTCTTGTGTTAATTTTTGTATAAGATCTAAGTTCAGATTTTAGGAATAGTTTTTAAACATGGATGAAAAATTTTTAGAGTTATTTTTGGGAAAAAAACTGATCTTTTTCCACTGAATGACCTTAGAACTTGGTGAAAATCTCCTTACCTTCCTGTCCCATTTCTGTACTTTGAATTCAGTACTGTGGAGTTGTGCATCTACTGTCATTTTGTCTGAAACTATGTTTAAGACTATCATACGTCTGAAAATTGATAGTACAGGTCCTTAAACTTTGTTCTTAGTCATCAGTTTGCCAATATCTACAGAGTAGCTTAATTAATTTTATTGAAGTCATGTTACCAATAGGTCAACCTGGGAAGAATTGCATTAAAAAATATTGATTCTTTGACTTAGATAGAATGTATTTTTTTTCTCACTACTTATTCTCCTTCATTTTTGAAACAATCTACTATACATAATGTTCTAGCTTGGTGTGGGTTTTTTAAATTTTTTTTTAATGTTGAACTATTTTTTTTTTGTTTTTTTTTGCGGTACCAGGGTTTGAACTCAGGACCTTGTGCTTGCCAGGCAAACTCTTATTCTACTGAGCTATCTCCCTAGCCCTGAAATATTTTATTTTTAAAATTTTCCCTGCTTTCTCTCAAGTGCCTTTTATAGTTTCTGTTGTTATTCCTCTTAAGGTAAGGTGCTCACCAGTTCACCAGCTTCCTGGAGATTCTCTGTTCTGTGTTTCCTGCACTTTGAATACTGCGTTAGTTACTAGGCCTAACAAAGTACCAGCAAAATTGATTTAAAATGATAACATTATCCTTAGAAAACTAGAAGCTCACAATTCTAGGATCAAAGCGGCAGCAGGGTCTTTCTCTCTGCAAGTCTCTCCAGTTCTTTGCTTCCTCCAGCTTTTGATAGTTTCTGGCATATTGGCCTTCTTCAGCTTGTAGCCTCAGCTTTTAACCTCCACCTCTGTCATCAGGTGACATTCTTTTGTATATTCCTCTCACAGTCTTTTGTGTGTGTGTGTGTGTCTGTGTGTGTGCATGTACACACACATGCACATGCATGCACACATCCAAATTCCCCTCTTTTTGTATGATAACACTATTGGCTATGCCTTATTCTAATCTAAGAGCACTTCCTTTGGCCTTTTTCCAAATTAGACCATGCACAAGCATCTACTCATGGTTAGGAACCAAACAAATTTTTTGAGACATAAACTAATTCACAACAAATAAGACATGCTCTAGTATGGGATTTTGTATGTATGTAGTACAGGGTTTACAGGGCCTCACTACATAGATCAGACTTCCAGTGATCTCCTGTTTTCAGCCTCCCAAGCACCTGGATTACAGGCATGCGCCACCACAACCAGTCTAATCACCATCTCAGTGCTCTCCCGGGGACAGGGCTGGCAGAGCACGCTAGAGGCTGAACCCCAGTCCCTGTGTCTACCTAAGCAGGTGCCTGGCTGAGCTATCTGGCTGGCCCTTCAGTATGGGCTTTTAATGTATGTCTCCCTCCATATTCTTTGAGCTTCTGGGAGCATAGAAAAATGTATGCTGCTCATTATTTCTTGAAATATTTCTGCAAATTCTTTCCTTAATTTTTCTAGTCTGTTATTCAAATTAAGTGCACATTATAACTTTTTAAATGTTTGACATTTCTTGGAAGCTAGGGAATTTTTTTCTTTTTACTTCTGTTTCTCATTTTTTTCTGTATTAGTTTCAAACTGGAAAATTTCTGTTACCTTCCTCTCCAAATTCATTGGTTTTCTCCACTCTGTGTTGTCGTCTGAGGAGCTATCAAAGGTGCTCTTTGGTGTTGTTATTGTTTCATTTTCCACAGTTCCTGTGTCAGCGGTCATTGCCTCTGTGGCTGTAAGCACACAGCCCACCTGATCTCTCATGTTGTGTGCTTCACTGTATCCAGAGTCTTACATTTATTAATTTTAGGTTAAGGAATACTACAGTTGTGGAAAAGCACTGTTCCAGCTGCAGCTGATGGAGTTTCTGGTGAGATCACGTGCGAGGTGGCAGGCTGCGTGAGGGACACCCACCTCCAGGAACACTGTGGGGCCAGTTAGAACATGACAGCACGAGGGCAGAGCAGGGCAAAAGTTCCTCTCCCTCTCCCCTTCCTACCCTCCCTCCCTCCTTTGTTTCGCTCTTCTCTTCCTCGGAGCAAGGGCCTTCTTCTGCTTGTGGAAGTCAGAATTCTCTGGAAGCCCTCTGGCACCCACAGCCTTTGCCCACGGATGAGCAGCACAGTCCCCTTTCCTGGTTCGAGGCTTTGAGTTGCGCTGAGCCGCACCACTCAAATCCTCTGTGCTCTGGTTTATAGATGGCCGAGCACAGAGCAGTGCAGAATCTGTAGTTACGTGTGCCAATTTCCTTAGTAAATCTCCTCTAGCCATATCCACAGCTATGTTGACATCTGCATCTATAATTCACGCTATTTTTGAAGAGCTTCTAAAGAACCCTGACTAATACAAGCTCTGAAGATAGTCATTTGCCCGTATGTGGCAGTTCTGTCATCTAAGTCATATGTGAGTCTAATTCTGATGATTTCTCTTAGGCTCCGCTTATTTTTCTGTTTTTGCCTTTTGCCATGACCTGTACATTGTTATTGAAATCCAGAGATGCTTATGTCACGACAACTGGGATAATTTGCGTTTAGCAAAGATTTATGTTGATGTTGCTGGGAGTTGGGATGATGTGTGTTGATTGTAGTTTTATGTACCAGAGGAGCCACACCCCTCTCATGCCTCAGCACTGGAGCTCCCTGTGGCTAGAACTTGAAGTCAGCTTCAATCATCTGCCAAAATACGGGCTCTCATCAACTGATAGGCACATTTGAATGATAATGCTGACATATAACTGCAAATGGAGAGTGCGAAAATTCAAGTGAGAAGCTTTTATAAATCGTGGGAGATGCAGTGTGCTCTGTAATTTCCAAGTTCAGTCTTTCAGTGGGATCTTTTCTGAGGGTCTTAACATATCTTTGTGTCCTGTTTCCAGCAGCATAGATTTTACTTTTATCTTAATTCTGTTCCTTTCCTTTTCTGCAATGCTCCAAGGCTATTTTCTTGGAGACTTTTTTTTCTGTGGCTGATAGAAAGAATCAGATCTGTATTCCAGTGAAGTCCTTTTTCTCTAGAAAATAATCCTTTGCTTTGGAGAGGACGGTGAACGTGCAAGACAATGGCTGGTTTCTGCTTCACCCCTCCAGAGACACCAGGATAGCTTTCTGAAATTCTCACTGTGAGAAATTGCTCAAGGGCTGGGGGGATAGCTCAGTGGACTCAGCACTTGCCTGGCAGGCACAAAGGCCAGGTTCCATTCCCAGTACCATCATTCCTGGTCCCGCATGCCATTGGCCCTTGGACCCCAGGTGTGTCATACCGACCCAGAAACTGGGTGTGGTGGTGCATGTCTGTAATCCTGGAGCTGGAGAGGCTGAGACAGGATTACTGTACATCTGAACTGCATAGTGAGACCCTGTATCCAATAAAGAAAGAAGAAAGAAAGAAAGAAAGAAAGAAAGAAGAAAGAAAGAAAGAAGAAAGAAAGAAAGAAGAAAGAAAGAAAGAAAGAAGTTGCTAGAGTTTTTCTTGGAGGAAAACTTAAAGGAGTGATTTGGACTTCTTAAGACTGCAACAAAAATAGGCTTCATACTTGCAGATTTTCCACACTCTGTCCCCAGTCATATGGAAAAACTACCACTGGTGTCTCCTTACACGCTTACAGCTCCAGCGGGAGTTGCTACTTCAGCAAGCAGATGTCAATGTAGGCATCTCTCTCAGTGTGTCTATCTTTCCACATTTTGCAGCAGCTGGCTCAAGAAGAGTCTGTAATTTTCAGCTGGTCCAGTGATCCGCAGTAAGTGGAGGCGAGGCAACGCCTAAGCGTTTTACGTGCTGGAGCTGAATTTAGAGTTGCAGCAGAAGCGAGATGCGGATGTTCTCGTGTTTGTACCTTGAAGCTTGACTTGGCTCCTTTTCATGTAGCTCATGTAGTTCCCATCTCTAGAGGGGTTTTCAGTATCTCAAATGTGGTACCTAGTAATTAACCTTTCATGCCACTTTTATTTATTTATTTTTTATTAGTTTATTTGTATGTGTGTATTTAGAACAGTCTCACTACACAGCTCAGACTTGTGATCCTCCTGTCTTAGCTTCCCCAACACTGGGATTACAGTCATGTGCCACCACACCCAAATTCGGTGGCTCAGCACCCGTAGGACAGGACCCGCATGGCATGCAGGGTGGGGATCAAATCCAGGTCCCTGCATGTGCCCAGGCTGGTGCTTAGACTGCTGAGCTGTCTCTGCAGCCCACGTATTAACAATTTTATCAGCTTTGAGTTGGTTTACTTTTGTCTCATTATGATTTATAAATTTTATGCATCCTTGAAGACATTATTAATATTGGTGAGTATATGTGTCTAAGTATATCTATAGGTGCATATTCTTGAGCTATGGTTTGTGACAGGTTTTATTTTACTTTATTTTGCATTTTAGGGCAGGGTCTACAGGGTATTCAGGGTCTCACTGCTAGCCCAGACCCATAGTGATCCGCCTGTTTACAGCCTCCCAAGAGCTGGGATTACAGGCACGCCACCACGCCCAGTCTCAATTGCCATCTCAGCATGAGGTGGGGTCAGGGCCAGTATGGCAGGCCCAGGGATCGAATCCCCCTGCCCCTGAGCCTGCTTGCAGGAGCTTTAATCAGCTGAGCTATTTGGCCGGCCCTCGTTGTGACGGTGATTTTGAAATTCTTTAATCATTTTGGGGCTTTTGTTTAAAATATGTTTAGATAGCATGAAATGAGAATTGCTGCGGGCACGTTAGTCCTGTACAAGAGAAGCAGTGAAATGCTCAGGATTGCCTGGGATTTCTCTGGCTTTGCCATTAAGCATCTCGTGTTCCTGAAATCCTTTCACTCGCAGCCCAGGACGGGTGGGTCTGCGCCGCTGCTGACCTGCAGCATTCTCGGCGTCTGTTCAGGGCTCTGTCTGCTGCTGAGCACCGCAGGAAGAAAACAAAAGCTCCTTGCTTAGGCTTCCGCCCTCGCACTCTGGGCAACTGGAACAGGTACTTGCTGGAGGAACAGCGCTCACCCCCAGGGCTGTCTTGTGGGGACGAAAGCGCCTCTCTCTCGGAGACTCCGCGCTCTTTGTCTTCAGCTTCGCAGACCTCCCAGGCCCGCGAATCTGCCTTCCTCTTCCGCGGAGCTGTGCTTCCAGCAGAGTTGGAAGGCAAAACCAGCCTTCGCCTCGATGGTTTCTGCGTTGCAAGGATCTCTACTTGGTGTTCTAGTGGCTTGGATAACTGCTGCTTTATTTTTTCCCACTGTTTAATCATTTCAGACTGGAAAGTACAGTAAGTCTCGGCTTCTGTATCTTCGCTGAAAGCAGGGATCACTCTGCTGGTTACTAGTACGCTCTCGTTCACCCTGGCCTTCGCCAGCTCGCCTGCTAGGACCCTCTCCTTAAAGGATTGTGACCGTTTTCACCACGAGGGAATAGCAGTGGCGGAGCACATAAATATTATACTCATTTGGGCATAACAAAATGTGTGTTTGTCAAGACACTACATAGTACCCCACACATCAGTACAAATTTTACCAGCCAATTGAAAAACTAAAGAAAAAGAAAAATAATTTCACATCCATGTTACATGAGGCTGCTTCTCTTTGTACTCATTCAATCAGACAGCTTTTATCAGCTGTCAGACTATGATTAGATGGTATCAGTATGTATTGGGACTAGACGTAGGCAAAGACATAAGCTACAATGAAAAACGTAGTGAAGCCTTCACCTCAGGGCCAGGTAAATGCCTAAGACGTAACTTTTTTTTTCTCAAAGGTAGAGAAGTGCAAACTTCTTTCAAAGATTTTCGGAAGAGAACTCAAGCACCCCCGGCTGCGGATTTGTTCTCCAGCGCTCGGTTCCCGCGGCTGTCTGTCACGCTCACTGAGACGTCCGCGCAGCTGAGGGCTGCGTGCAGCTCGCACCAGCACCGGCCCTGGCGTCCTCCGAATGGTCCCTGTTTTGGAGACACGGAGCTCAGCGGGGTTGGGAGCTCTGCAAACCTCCAGAGTCTCCCAGGGAGGCCGCGGAGCTAGCAGGCACTGTGCGGACAGCCCAAAGGCATGCAGACACGAGGAGTTTTAGTCAACGGTTGGCAGCGATGCAGGAGGGAATGGGCTTTGGCGGGGCAGCGCTGCGGACTGAGGACTTCGTGGCGCCGGGAGGCCCGTCCTGCTAGCGGCTCGGCCCGCGGGCGCTGCTCAGGGCCCGCCTGCTCCGGCGGGGCCGGCGCTCCGAGCACGCTCCGCGGTTCACCTACCGTGGAGATAGAGGGCAGCGCCGCGATCCAGCCTCCCCTCCTCCGGTCTCTTAACCTGGCCAAGTTGGCAATTAAAATGAACCGGTTGTTAACATGTTGTACAAGTGCATCTTGAAAATATGTTTACAGGGGCTTAAAAATATTTTTACAGGGGTTCGTGGCTAAATTTGCCTTTAGTCTTAGGGGAGATTTTGGAACTGAACTTCACAGCAAGACTGGATCTGTTAGGACACTGGAGGCTCTTAGAGAAAGACTGTAAGTTCTCTACTGTGCGAGTGTTGTGTATTTTTTTGGGGGGGAGGCATCAGGATGTCACAGCTCAGATGGAGAACGTCTGCCAAAGCTTGGTGCCCAGCCCGCCACACTTGTGGGAGTGGTGTGAATTTTAAGATCAGGCCCAATGGGAGAAGGAGACATTTTTGACAGCATCCCTTGAAGGGTGAAGTGGGATTCCAGGAGTTAGCCAGACAAAAAGAGTAAGGATAAGGATTCGCTCTATATATTTTTTGAGACAGGGTGTCACTATGTTACACTACTCTTGAACTCTAGGTAGCCCAGGATGGCCTTGAACTCCCCAGTGATCTTCTTGCCTGGGCTTTGCAAGAGCTGGGTTTATAGACACCTGCCACCATGCCCATCTAGGAAAAGAATTCTTGAAGACACAGCAAAACATAGCTGGAGTGAAGGGAAAAAGTGTAGCTAAATGACAGGAAGAAGATGGCATATCTCAGTCCACAAAGACAAAGATGTGTTGGTGCGGTAAGGCTTTGGTGCAGCCTGGAGAATGGACCAGGCGAAAAGGTCTTGGTCAAGTTAAATAAGAGCAGTGGAAAGACAGGTAATATAACCAGAGCGTGCAATTCTATTTGCTTTTAAGAGGTATTTCCATGGTTGTCATGTGGAGAACAGATTGTTAGTAGCCCGGAGCAGGAGTTTGGAAAACATCTGTAGAGTACCTGAAGCACCCTGGTCAGGCGTATGGGGAGCTTGGAGGCGGTGTTGGTGGCAAAGGAAGTAAATGGTCCTTGAGAGCAGCTTTGAAGGCAAAGGCGATGCTCCTTCAGTATGTGTAAGGCAGCAAGGCTGTTTATAGAAGAGTCAGACTTACACCTTAACCTCCATGAGGTACAGCTCTACGGGAAGAACTATTTCTGAGAAAGAGGAGGAGCAGAAAATTGGAATCTGGAACAAATAAGAAGTCTATCCCAGACCAGACTCACATGTAGCATGGGAGACACATAAAAAATAAAACATGGAAAGAGACATATGGGAGTATTAAGAAGATCTTGTGATATACTTTCTAAAGCAACTCAAACAAGCAGGAAGCCAGGCATGGTGGTGCACGCCTGTATTCCCAGCACTCAGAGACTGAGGCAGGAAGATCACAGTGAGATTGAGGCTATCCTGGACTGCAAAGTGAGCTCAAGGCCAGGCTGAGCTGTATATGAGACTCTGTCACTAGAATATCTTCTAAAAAAAAAAAAAAAAAAAAAAAAAAAGAGGTATGAGACTTCAATTCAGGACATGCATAATCATGTCCACTCTGTGACAACATTCTGGCTCTGGGGTCTTGGAGCTCACCTGACCCTGAGATCTGAACTCAGAATTGTTAGGCTGAGACTCAGAATGGATTCACTTTGGGTCAGTGAACTTGGGCTCAATGCCTTTGTCCCCAAATTAATAGCAGGAAGAAAATTATATAGAACTTCTTTTTGTTTTAAAAAGAATGAAAGGTAAACAACAGTGAAACGAAGTTTCAAAACCGGTGAGCAGGGAAGTTCCAATCATTGCTGCACTGCGTATTGCTGTCTTCCTAGTACTTATTCAGGGTACTAGGTACCTTGTCTACCCAATTAGCACAAAACTTCCTTTGCAGTGAATGAGAGATACTGAGGTATAACTACTCTAGCTAGCTGTGTGCACATCTACCTTTTCCTTTTCCCTTTCTTCCTTTTTCCTGCCCCACCAGTTTGTCTTTCCTTCTGAACAGTTTCTTCCCAATGTAGAATCACTATCGAACATTTCAGGTGTACAATACTTACATTTATTTCCTTGATCATTGTCACTCACCTGTTTTATTCTTGGATGTCTAATTCACATTAGGGTTCAGCTGAGGCTCTCAGCTGGAACGTCCTTGTGCAGCCGTGACCACTGCCCAGGGCTGCTCTAACACTGACAGCTCGGGCTAGCAAGCTCCTCACGCAGCTTCAGGCAGCCGAGAAGCAGTTATCTGCTCTGCAAAGAGATGGCCTCGCGCCGCTGTGAGCTCCTCTCACATACCGTAACTTCAACTAGATCCTCTGATGGGTGCGGCAGTCACAGTTTTTCCAAACTCCGAATGAGGTGTTGCAGAATTCACCCTTATCTGGAACGAGATAACCTGACCATGTCTTAAAAGTGCTGCAACCACAAATAAGCATGAGGGACCATCTTCACTGTGATTATGTTCTAGTATGCCTGCAACCCTGAAGTCCTCTGCATCACAGCTAACCACGTGCGTTTATCTTTGTGCCTCACGCATACGCCGCGCTTGATCGTGGTTTATGATCCCTTTAATGCGCTGCTGCTCTTGGACTATTCTTGAGCACTTGTGTTTCCAAGGTATTGCCCCGTGGTCTGGCTCCTTTATGGTGCTCTTATTCCTCATTGGACCATCTTTCATTGGTGCACGAGAGCGACTGCTTTCCTTGAGGGTGGCGCGGCACGTGCTGAGCGCACCTGGGGTTTTCGTTCGTTTGCCGTGTTCCTCCTCTTCCCCACCCCTCCTGGTCCTCTCCCTTTATCTCAGGGTTCCCTCTACCTCACTATTTCTTGTTGTCTTGTATTTTGCTCATTATTTACACTTTGGGTTTCTTACCTAAAAGAGGCCATGTGGTATTAAGCGTGTGTGTCTGATTTATTTCATTTAACTCTGCGGTCTCAAGGTTTGTCCATTTTCCTACAACTGACTCACGCTTATCCTTTGTGACAGAGCAGCACTCCAGCATGGAAGCACCGCATTGTGCTTATCTGTTCATCTGTTAATGTGATCACAGTCCACGTCCAACGTGTGGCAGTTGTGAACTGTGCTGCCAGAACGTGAGCACGCCAGTATCATGAAGCGTGTTGCCTTTAACACTTTTGGAAAGATACTAGAAGGGGAAGAGCTGGGTCCAGCGGACATTCCACCTTTGGTTCCCTGAGGGGTCTCCACACTGATTTGCACACTGGGGGTGCTAGTTTACATTCCCATCGACCATGTAGAAGTGTTCCTTTTTCTGAGCCACCTCACCAGCATCTGTTGTTTTATTTCTTTAGGATAGCATTCTTGCTGAGATAAAGGGATTCTCAGTGTTGTTTTAATTTGCATTTGCTTGATGACCAAAGGACTGAACATACCTTCATATATTCATTGGCTGCTTCTTCGGAGAAGCGTCTATTCAGGTTTTTCATTTTGGAGGATCTTTATATATCCTAGACCTTAGTCCTCTATCTAGGGAGGGAATAGCTGGCGTTTCCCCACTTGTTTTGGTCTCTTTGCTCTGTTGGCTGCTTTTCTCCTGGACAGAAGCTTTTACTTTGACGTGATCCCACTGGCTGACTCTAGTCCTCCGTTCTGCGCAGCCAGGCTTCTGTTGAGAAAGTCCTTGCCTTGGTCTACGGCTTAAAATAGCACAAGATCATCTGTACTTTGTATGAGTGCTCCTTCAAAGAAGTCATACATACTGCTGATATGTACCTGGAAAATGCAAATCAAAATCCCAACAATGCACCATCTGTGTCGAAGACTGTTATAAAAAAATAAGGTAAATGCTGCAAAAATGTGGCAAAGGGGAAAAATTTTCACACTGTTGATGACAGTGTCACTATAGCCTTATTGAAGGTAGAATGGGGCCTACAAGAAAATGAGAAATACCACATGATCCAGCTGGGCCACTTCTGCTTATCCCTCTGACGGAAATCATATCAGTCACTGGAAGAGACAGCTGAACGTCTGTAATCACTGGAGCATTCATAATAGCCCTGGTATGAGGACACTTAAATTGTAAACCAGTTACGTTGTGTGAGTGTATGTACCTGTGTACAGGAATATTAGTCAGCCTCAAAAGGAAATCCTTCCATACATGTAGACATCAGCGAAGTGGAGAAATCTACATTAAATAAACTAAACTAGACACACATAGGGAGCTACTCAATGATTTCACTTACACATGAAACCTAAAACCCTCAAACTCACACAAACCAGAAGCAGAACAGCTATCTTCTCAGCCCCTAAATAACTTAGCTTTAAACTTTATTGCAGTTGTAATATTGAAGGTACACAAAAGAATTTATTTTAATCAAAAGCAGTATTTCAAAGCATATGATATTAAGTTGCAGGTTCTATTCCTTTCAATCATCTGCTATACCCAATATTTTATAATAGTTACAGTTAAAATATCAATAAATGGGGCCAGGGAGATGGCTCAGTAGAATAAGAACTTGCCTGG
>NW_004524660.1:8347435-8351135 GCF_000260255.1 Octodon degus | reverse complement strand
TTTCATATATATGGTTTTTAAAATATATTTGATGCACAGAATCTTTTACTGAATATGTATTGCTTTATCCAAGTCTATATAATAATTTTTCAACTGCCACATACTTTCTAGTCCATGTTTTGGAAAATGGAAATATTCTCTTCTGGAGAACTGGACATTTCAGTGCTATTTCTTAAAATGTAATTACACACACACACTTCAAAGCTGACAAAATTCTGGAAAACAGTACAGTAATGGAATGAATGAGATCAGAGAACAATCTATTTGGCATTGATAAAATATTTTTAAAGGTACTTAGGACATAACTAAATATAGTACTTTTAAAAGAACAATCAAAATACCAAGGAATTCAAGAGTCTACCAAACAAACTCAAATTGTTTGGATAAAAAATAGCATGATATGAAATTTTTAAAATTAGGTATAACATTTTAAAAATAGCCTTTTACAATGATATAGTAACTTTGCTATAATCAAATTATTTAAATATATGTAATATCTTATTGGATCTTCAAAAGCTTTGGTATGTTGGGCTTGCTATCATGAAGAAAACAAAACCAAGGAATGGAGCCATTTAGTGAAAGCCTCATGATAAGAAATTTAGGCAAGGTCACAGGATGCTGAATTTACCCAGAAGATTAGCTAATTGTGGCCCTTTACAAGAAAACATACGTGTTTGTGTCAAAAGGGCTCTCCTGCAAAGTAAACAGGTGCCCCTCCTCCCACCTGCCAGGGCAGAAGAACAATGGCTGGATAGTTACACATTGTAGAATAATTGATTTTAGCTTCATATTTACAAATTAGTGACTTTGGATTTGAAAAAAAGTTAAAAACATGTACAATATCTAAAAGATAGAATTTCCGAAACAGGCTTACAGAAATGCTTTATTAAACTGCACTTTCTCCTAAAAATTGATACAAATAATAGTGATGAAAAAATAGACACAAACCTTCACAGACAAAGAGAAAGGAAGCAGACGTGGCGACACGCCATGGCAGTAAAGCTCTGGACGTGAGCGAACGGACCAGAGCGCCGGTCGGGGAAGAGGCCCGAGGAAAGTAAAACCTAACTCTGTAGAGCAGAGCGCAGTGAGGAAAGTTTGATGCCAAAGAATCCATTAGTCTTAAAATCAAAGCGCCGGGTACCTCTGGACAAGTGATACTGAGAAACTGAAGTTTATAAGACGTATGAAGAGCCTCTGAATCCTGTGTCTATTTGGGAAAAACAGGCCAGTTTTGCCATCACTCCTGGCCAATGAGTTTGGAAAGATTGAATAAGATCATCCCTACATAGGCCGGGGCGATAGCTCTGCTCGCTAAGTGCCTGCCTGGCAGGCTCAAGGAGCCGACTTCAGTCCTGAATACTGCATGCCATACTGGCCCCGCCCCAGGGCCACTGTGTCAGCCACGAAAGCCAGGCGTGGTAGAGCACACCTGGAATCCCAGTGCTTGGGAGGCTGAGACAGGAAAATCACTACTAGTTCAAGCTGCATAGTGAGACCCAGTACCAAACAAACAAGCAAACAAACAAATAAATAAATGTCTCTACACAGATAAAAGCAAAAAGTGAGCATGGGTGTGAAACACTTCTCTTAACAATAATGCTAGAAAATTAGTCAAATGTCAGTGCAAAATCCCTTTTGCTCTGATTCTCAAAATCCTCTACTGCTTTCCTTTGTGCGAGCTGAGACTTGGGAAGCTGATAAGCAAAGGACAGTTTCTCGCTGCTGCTTCTACGCCTAATAAGTCAATCTTTTCTCTCACCTCCAAGTATTATGGGTTCTGCCAGCACCCGTTATGTTAATACTTTAGGCTGCTTGTAGGTAAGAATATCAGCCTCTTCACAAGTCCTGGCCACCAATCAGAAGACAGGGTCAGAGAGGGTGGCGGTCAGTGGTACGTGGACAGTCTCACAGGTGGCAGAGAGGGTGGCTGCACCGCAGCCTCCGTATCCGAGCTTAAGGAGAGTTGTGCCATTCAAGCCAGTGCTTTGTGGATGGGAACCTCTTGGCAAAAAGCACTTAGGGACAGGGACGGTCTCTGAGCCGTATGCACGAGGGAAATGTCTGGCTTTGATTGGCAGAGCTACCAGGAATTACCCGCATGTACTTTAGAAGGGCAAGACTTCTCCTTTAGAACAAATGAAACTCAGGATGGTCACCTTTAAAATCAGCAGTGGGTCTTGGGACTGTGAATTTTTCCTGGTTGTCATCACAGTGTGCTCCTTCTTTGAAAGCCTTCGGTGTGGCATTAACTATTACTGTGTGGTAATACTAGAGTAATGTGACTCTGAGGGACGCTGCTCTGCATCGTCCTTAGCTTCACAACAAGCGTGGCAAGGGCTTAGCTCAAGCAGACAATAAAAGTCACGCTGCGCAATCCACAATGTGGTTGCAAGCCCGGGAGCCCCTGTGCTGTGCTGCTGAGCCCCGGCCACATCTGTCCCTCCCGTCCTCCTGGTTCCCTTCCAGCTACAGCAACCACAGGAATCGGCTGCAGGCAAGCAGAATGCTGGCTGTGTGGCGGAGATCTCTGCCGCCGGCCTGCAGGGTCTGTCCTTCAGGACACTTGTGCTCTTTGTTAATGTGCGCCCGTGTTTTCATGGAATGTCTCCTGAGAAGAACTCAGCGAAGCTGTGAAATACAAGTAAGGGATAGACGGAGTAATCTACCCAGAAAGAGGCAGAAACACATGCTACCCGATGCAGTTCCTTTCTTCTCTGAAGCTCTTACAAAAAGCAATCTTATGCTGGGACAGTCTCACCCCCCAACTGTTTCTCTGTACATTTAGGAGTACACTAAATAGCTGGGTTGTAGCCAATCACAAACAGACAAGCTTCAGCCAGTGCGAAACACCCACTAAGAAGCAGGCAGCCGCCTGATCCCATCAGGCCCAAATGCTACAAATGCCTCATCACAACGTCCCCAACAAGACAGGCGCTTGGCTGCAGCCCCTCAGGCGATTTCTGAACTTCGCGCGTGTATTTGGCCTGTCATGTGCTCTGCTCGCGACGTCGATGGAACTCTGAGCCTCTACTTCCACATGCTGCAGACTGATGGACCAGTCCTTACTCAGATGATTTCAGTTCACTGAGCTAAAGTTTCTGTTTTTGTTTGTTTTTTAGATTAGGAGAGCTTTATTGGAAATCATGAGAAAAGAGAAAAAGTAGATCCTGGATTTCCAAGAGGAGTCCCAAGTGGGTGGCCTCTCTTTCAACATAGCTGTGGCTTCTCCCTAGAAAATATCTTAAGGACAGATGAAGTCAAAGTAGTAAAAAGGTCATAAATAGCAATGAAGCACAAGTACTCCTCACTTTGGAATTTTCCAAGGCAGTTTACATTGTCTTAATGATTCAGAAATAATAAAAGGGAAGAGAATTCAGATTGTACTACCAACTTTTATTTGTTTACTGAAGGGAAGAGTGATGCTTTAAAGTTTTATTTTGACCAGTTTTACCTGCTTGTGTCTGCTACCTTGAAGACAACAATGTACAATATAGCAACCACTGCTGAATTCCTGTCATGTTAGTACATGAACTATGGCATGAACGGGTGAGATTTGGTTTTGAAATTCTGTGTCATTTCTAATTTTTTAATATTTTTGTTCTCTAAAAAAATAAGAGCTAATTCGGATCATGTCAACAGCTTCACTATGATACTGTCTTAACTAAAGTCTTCATTTATTTTTTATATTTATTTTTTT